>NW_026728643.1:300000-550648 GCF_030684315.1 Stegostoma tigrinum | reverse complement strand
AATGTAGTTTTGTTTTTTTGATTGGAATAGACATGTTGATGTGAAGGTCCTGTTTTTATGCTGAATGGCTCTCTGACCTTAATTTTTGAAAACAGAAAAAGCAGTCTCACAATTTCCATAATACGTCAGCTTTTGTGCTCCTGAGATGCTACTTGGCCTCCTGTGTTCATCGAGCTTCACACTTTCTTATTTGGATTCTCCAGCATCTGCAGTTCCCATTATCTCTGATCACAATTTCCATATGTTGTGAGCATCAAGTGGTGAGGATTACAATCTCCAAGACCACACAGCATCCTGGCTTGAATCTATATCATTGTCCATTCACTGACACTTCTTCAGAATCCTGAAAGTCTCCATGAAACATATGTTAGTGTCCCTGGGTTTCACCATCATATTCTGAATGGAAATTAGACAGAGGCAATAAATGCTGGTCTTGCCAACAAAAGTCATCTCAACACTCCAAATAAAAGTAATCTGTACTATTAAAGACATATATTCAGCCCAATCTGTTTACTAAAGAAGTTTTATTGAGATTTTAACTTTGTTCTGTCTCTCTGATCTTGCTGAAAAACCATGAAGCTTTCCTGAGTATTTTCATAGTGTCGTTTAAAAATCATATTTGGAAGTTGTACCCATCATTCTGAAAGGCAGAGCCTTCGTGGCCATGTGAAAACTTGGATCAGGAGTAAGTGATTAGAAAAATCAAACCAAGTCCTCCATGCGGTGAGCTCTTGAATGATGTGGCCTCAAATAAACGTTCCTCTCCACCCCTTATAACATTGGTGTGTTATTCTCAGTCAAGAATCTGTCTGCCTCTCCCTTAGGAATATTCAATGATTTATCCTCCATCTCTCTCTGGAAAGATTTCCATAAACACACAATCCTTTGAAAGGGTAAAAGAAATAAGTCAACATTGTCTCAATGAAATATTCTCCAGTTTACAGTCCATCCACTGGTGGTAATCTCGTGCACAAATGGAAATAATGTTTCAGCATTCAACTTGAAAAGACTGCTTGGAATATTTTGCGTTTAAACAAGATGGTGTGTCATTCGCCTAAAGTCCAATAAATCCAGGGCCAGTCTGGTCATGATTTCCTCTGAAGATAAATACTTCTCACAGGAATCAGTTCGGTGAATCATCCCCGGATGGCTTCTGATTTCATCATGCACACAGCCTCATGCAGTCTCACCATTACCCTGGAAAAGTGGCCAAAAAGTGTCCTCTTCGGCCTTGAAACTGCTCGACCATGCCCTGCAGCAAACCAGGTACGACAGCCACATCACCTTCCTTAGTACCTGCCTACGGAACCAGATCATCCCCATTGGACTACAGTCCACATTCAAGCCTTCCCAACTTGGCCCCAAATGTGACAATGTCTACATCCAGAACATTAAGACACTTCAGAAGCATCTTTCCCTGTGACTCCTGAAACACACACTCGCAGAAATGCGATGGCAACTCCAGGCACTGCAATCCAGCCTACCCCAGCTCAGAGCCTCCCTCTCTCAGACCTGCAAAGGACCTCTCCTGTTTTTTTATTCTTCGTAGGATCCAGAACCTGAACTCACAATTCTACTCAGCTTCAGTGGAGACAAAAAACCGTAAGTACAGTAAACTTCCTGGTGCCTACCATCCAAAACGGGCAACCTACACCTCCCAAATCCCCAACCCGACACAAGAACTCGCCCAAAATGTGCCCGCCAGCTTTGGCCATGTGGCCACTCTCGGAGCAACTGGGGATGACGTCACATCCTCCGCCGCAGGATACACCGTTCCCGGGACAGCGAATGCCACCACCTCCATTTCCATGTCCAACACCATAGACACTGAGGACACACCTACCGTCAACGCAGCTGCCTCCTCCTACCCTGCTCCTCCCACCACCAGCGCAAACGGCACTCCGCCCACCACCGATCCAACTCCGCCCATGCCCATGCAACTCCACCCACAACCATCTCCGATGTCACTCCACCCACAGCCTCCACAGCTAGCAGCTCCAGAGGAGACAGAAACACTGAGCCCTGTCGAGTCTTCACCATCCCCACAGACCTCCCCCTTACTGAGGACAAACGATCAGTCCTCAGTAAGGGGCTCACCTTTGTCTCCCTTCACCCACACATCAATCAATACCGGTCACGCTTGGACATTGAGTAGGTTTTCCGCCGCCTCTGCCTCCATGCTTACTTCTCTAACCGTGAGCCTAACCCTCCCTCTACTGACTTCTTCATTCACCTCCAATGCACCCCCTCCTCCTGGGCACCATCCGAAGGTCCTCTACCCTCCCTCGACCTCTTCATCACCAACTGCCACCGTGACATCAAATGCCTCAACCTCTCCACCCCTCGCACTCACTCCAACCTCTTCCCTGCAGAACGTACAGCCCTCTGCTCCAATCCCAACTTCACCATAAAACCCATGGACAAGGAAGGCACAGTTGTGGTATGGTGCACTGACCTCTACATCGCTGAGGTTATACGCCAACTCTCCAACACCACCTCCTACTGCCCCCTTAATCATGACCCCACGCCCGACTACCAAACCATCATGTCCCAAACCATCCACAACCTCATCACCTCAGATGACCTCCCACCCACAGCCTCCAACCTCATCATTCCCCAACCCTGCAACGGCCACTTCTATCTCCTTCCCAAAATCCACAAACCTGCCTGCCCTGGTTGACCCATTATCTCTGCCTGCTCCTGCCCCACTGAACTTATCTCCACCTAACTGGAATTCATTTTTTCACCCTTAGCCCAGGAACTCCCTACCTACGTCTGTGACACCACCCACACTCTCCATCTCCTACAAAACTTACAATTCCCCAGTCTCCAACACTTCATCTTTACCATGGACGTCCAGTTCCTTTCCACCCGCATTCCCCATGCTTCTTCCTATCCCGCAGGCCCAACCAGTGCCCCAACGCTGACACCCTCATCCGCCTAGCCAAACTCGTCCTCACCCTCAACAACTTCTCTTTCAATTCCTCCCACTACCTACAAAAGGGGTGGCCATGGGTACCTACATGGACCCAAGCTGTGCCTGCCTCTTTGTAGGTTATGTGGAACAATCCCTCTTCCATACTTGCACAGGCCCTAAACTCCACCTCTTCCTCCATTACAGTGATGACGACATCCACGCCACCTCATGCATCCACGAGGAGCTCAAACAGTTCATTCACTTCACTGACACCTTCCACCACACCCTTAAGTTCACCTGGACCATCTCTAATGCCTCTCCCTCCTTCCTGAATCTCTCTGTCTCCATCTCTGGCAACCACCCAGAAACCAATATCCATTTCAAGCGCACTGACTCCCACAGCTACCTGTAATACACCTCCTCCCACCCACCTTCCTGCAAAAATGCCATCCCCTATTCCCAATTCTGCCGCAACTGCTCCCAGGTTGATGAGTTCCACCCCTGTACATCTCAGATGTCCTCGTTTTTCAAGGACGGCAACCTCCCCCCACTCAGTGGTTGAGAACTCCCTCGACCGCGTCTCCCACATTTTGAACAACTCATCCCTCACACCCCGTCCCCACCCTTGTCTGCTTTCCGGATGGACTACTCTCTCCGTGACTCTCTTGTCCGCTCCACACTCTCCTCCAGCCCCAACACACCCGGCACTTTTCCCTGCAACCGCAGGAAGTGCTCCAGCTGCCCCTACCCCTCCCCCCTCACCTCGATCCCAGGCCGCACATCTGATAATGTGCCAGACTGCATCCGCTGTTCCCATTGTGGCTCCGCTACATCGGAGAAACCAAGCGGAGGCGTGGGGACAACTTTGCAGATCACCCATGCTCGGTTCGAACTAAACAACTCCCCCTCCCATTCTACAAATGGCATGTCCATCCTGGGCCTCCTGCAGCACCACAATGATGCTACCTGAAGGTGACAGAACAGCAACTCATATTCCACTTGGGAACCCTGCAGCCCAATGGTATCAATGTGGATTTCACAAGCTCCAAAATCTCCCCTCCCCCACTGCATCCCAAACCAGCCCAGCTCGTCCCCACCTCTCTAACCTGTTCTTCCACTCACCTGTCCCCTCCTCCCACCTTAAGCCACACCCCCATTTCTTACCTACAAACCTCATCCTGACCGCTTGACCTGTCGTCCTTCCCGGACTGACCTATCCCCTACCTACCTCCCCACCTACACTCACCTTTACTGGCTCCATCCCTGCCTCTTTGACCTGCCTGCCTCCTCTCCACCTATCTTCTCCTACGCAGCAGCAGCTACGCACTGATGATGGCTTCTCGACTGGAGACGAAACGTTTGCAATTCATTTGCCAAACTCGGCGAACAAACCAACAGCCAACTACCTTCTCCTCTCTCCATCTTCGGTCCGCCTCCCCACTCTCTCCCTATTTATTCCAGAACCCTCTCCCCATCCCCCTTTTCTGAAGAAGGGTCTAGGCCCGAAACACCAGCTTTTGTGCCCCTGAGATGCTGCTTGTCCTGCTGTGTCCATCCAGCCCCACAGCTTGTTATCTCACACTCTCCAGCATCCGCAGTTCCCATTATCTCAAACCGGCGTATTCAGCTATGAAGCATGCGCACAGCTCATTGTGACTGTGAGCATGCGTACTGGGAGAGATATCCGGAATGAAATGGTCCTCCATGAGAGCCACAAGTGGTGAGTACAGGTTAAAGGGGAGGGCAGCTTCGGTGCTGTATTCCAGCAAGAGGGCTGCGTGATTGCTCAGTTTAGGTCTCAGGTCCCAAACAGGGGTCTTCCAGTACCGCGTTTAGTTTGCAGAGAGCCTCAGGCTTCCTCCCTGAAACAGGCCTAGACTGTCCTGTGAGCGGGAAAGTCCTGTCAGCTTTTACCCTGTCAAGCCACTTCAGAATGTGATTACAGCAATGAGAGGTGTTCTCAGTAAAGCAGAACTCCAATGTGCACTCACTGGTTCGAGGTCTTTCCATTGCGTATTGTGTTAGCACCCTCGCTGACTTTTGTTTTGAGTTTTTAAAAAGTCATTTTTGACTTGAATCTGAGAGTTGAACGGTGACGTCTGGACTGTGAGCAGCTATTGTGCTCCAAAAAATGCAAAATCAATTATTGGCTTCTGAGGCCAGGCCTGGAAGTCGATTGCAGGTTGTTTCTTATTGGAAAACTGTGTAGACTCTTTTGGCCATTAATAAGGTCCGCATCTGGGAACTGGTGCCAGCAAGTCTGGGAGAGAATGTTGTCAAACAGAAGGACTTTAAAACTGGGCCAAATGCACATCTTTGATGCTGAGCTAGCTGCTGGTGTGACAGAGGCTCAGAGAAAGACCACAGAGTGGAGGGAGAGAGCTGAACAGGGTGGGTCCGTGTGGTTTGGATATTGGGGTTATTCTTCACCCATCACCCCCCGACAAAATCCAGCCAGTTGTTTCTCTCATTGTCCCTCTTCCCCCACTTTACCCACTTCTGTACCTCCAGCCCCTATCCCACCCCTTGCTTCCCCCAGTATCAGCAAACTTCCAAAGATATTTCTGACATACTCTGTTACTTTTCTCAGGGCATTCAACAACTTGAAAACTGGATTGAAAATGAGAGACAGAGCAGCCACTGCAGAAGCTTCCAAAATCACACTGCACTTTCTTGAACTGCTGCAATCCACGTGGTGATGTAGCTCCCATGTTGCAAATTGGAAAGGAGTTGTAGGATTTTCATCCAGTGGTGATAAGGTCGTGCTGTTTTTTGTGTCTGTTGTTGTCATTTTGTTCTTATATTCCACCTTCAACAGAATAGAAACATAGAAAATAGGAGCAGGCGCAGGCCATTGTAGCTTTCGATCCTTCTCCGCTAGTCACTTTGATCATGGCTGATCATTCTACTCAGCCTCCTCCCACTTTAGAGCCAGTTCTTTTGATCCCTTAAGCCCCGACAACTATACATGTTATCGTCTTCTTGGAAACATCCAGTGTTCGGCCTTAACTGCTTTCTGTGGCAGCAAATTTCACTGGGTCACCAGTCTCTGTATTTTTTTAAAATTTCCTCATTTCAATTCTTCACAGCCGAGTCCATGCCCCTAAGCTCCAACTCCCTGGTCATTGATAACATCCTTCCTGTATTTACCTAGAATTTTTTTGGTTTCTGTGAAATCTTTCATCGTTCTTCTAAACTCCAGTGAATTTCATCCTAACCAATCCATCCTATCCTTATATGTAAGTCTTGCCATCCCAGGAATCAGTCTGATCAACTGTTGTGAACAGCCTCTGTAGCCAGAAATTCCTTCCACAGATAAAAATTCCAAATTTACACATACCATCCCAGGTGTGGTCTCACCAAGATCCTGTACAATTTCAGTAAGACATCCCTGCTCCTGTACTCAAACGCTCTAACTCTGCAGGTCAAAATACCATTTGCCTTCTTCACCCCCTGCTACACCTGCATGCTGACTGTCAGTGACTTGTGTTTTCCTAGTTTTGTAATCCAACTGGATAATCTCGAACTGAGACGCATTTCTCATTTAAATGATAAATTGATTGTATGAATACCTGGGATCCACCATGGACCACAGTTCCACACTGGGCACTGGTTGGCATACAAGAAATGACTGTTTATTCTGACTGTTTCTGTGTGCCAAACAGTTCTGTATCCCTGTGAATACCCAATCTCTCATGCTTTAAATTTACGTGCTAATCTCTTATGTGGGGAGTTTGAATGCCTTCTCAAAGCCTACATAAGCCACATCCACTGCCTTTTCAACTCTAAATGTTGCATTTTTGAAACATTCCGGCAGTTTTGTCCAACATGATTTCCCTTTCATAAATCCACACCAACCTAATTCTGTCACTGTTTTCCAGTGTTAGGCTAAGGTTCATAGTTCTCAGGCTTCTCCCACATCCCTTCTAAAACAAAGGGATAATATCAGCCACTCTCCAGTCATGTCACACCCACCCATATTTATAGATGATACGAATATTTCTGCAACCTCCTCCCTTACTTCCCACAATATCCTCAGATACACGAGATCAGGTACTGGAGATTTATCAATCTTTATATTTTCTGAGACATTTAGCACTTCATCTCCTGTAATGTGAACTATTTTCAAAATATCAAAAAAATTTCTGCGTTCTCTAGCCTCCTTCATTACAACTTGTCCATGCTGACCAGGCTTCCCAAACTGAACGAGTCCCACTTGCTTGAGTTGGGTCCATATCCCTCTAAAGCTTTCCCATTCATGTACCTGTACAAATGTCTTTTAAATGTTGGAAGTGTACCTGCATCTTTCACTTCCTTTGGCAGTTCATTCCACATAGAAACGACCCTCTGTTTGAAACAGTTCCCCTTTACTGCCCTTCAAATTTTTCTCCTCTCCCGTTAAAAAAATACCCTCTAGTTTTGGACTCCCCTATCCAAGGGAGAAGGCCCTTGCTGTTCACATTATACCCCTCACGATTTAATAAACCTCTCAAAAGTCACTGCTCAACCTCCTATTTTCCAGTGAAGCCCCAGTCTCTCCACATAACTCATACCCTCCAGTACTGGTAACCTATAGACTGTAAGTGTAGCATGAAGCCACACAGAGTAGAAAGCTAATCCAGCCACGAGAAGCATCACCTAACCTCCATCTGTTTGGCCCTTCGTCAAATAGTCTGGCAATAAGAACTGTCCAGATTCAGGCATGAACCGGGAACGTTTCAGTTTGCTTCGTCCAGCTCCCTTGTCTTGAATTTCCCCTCCCAAATGAAAAGGGATCTCCCATTCACTTTAGGTGTACTCTTCATGATTATATAAACATATAAATCACCCCTCCATTCTGAGACTGCAATGGAAAAATGCCTCAACCAATCAAGCCTCTCCTTATGATTCTCAACCTCCACTCCTGGCAACTTCCTGCTAAATCTTTGCTGAATCCTCCCCAGGTTGATGATATCCTTTGAAGAACAGGAGATCTGAAGTGGACACATTACTCCAGAAGAGGCCTCACTGATGTTCTGCACAATTTCAACATGACGTCCCACCTCCTGTACTCAAAAGGTCTGAGCAGTGAAGGCAAGCAGGCTAAACACCGACTTAACCACCCTTTCTACATGTGATGCCAACCTCACAGAATTAAGGGCCTGAGCCCTGAGGTCTCTCTGTTCGACAACACTAACCCCAAGGCCCTACATTTAATTGTACAAATACTGATCTTGTTTGTTTTACCAAAATGAAATACCTCGCCTTTATCCAAATTAAACACCACCTGCCATTCCTCAGCCTCTTAACCCTGTAAATCAAGATCTCTTTGTAATCCTGGACAGCCTACGTCACTGTCCACTATCCTGCCTATTTTGGAGTCATCTGCAAACTTACTGACCATGTCTCCACTATTTTAATCTAAATCGCTTTTTTTATGTAAGGTCAAACAAAATTGGAGCGAGCACTGACTCCTGTGGAACACTTCTGGGAACAGGCCTCCGGTCTGATAAACAACCCTCCACCACCAGTCCCTGTGTCCTGTCACTAAGCCATATCTGTATCCAGCTGACAAGCTCCCCCTGAATCCCATACGATCTAACTTTACTAATTAGTCCACCTTGTGGAACCTTGTCAAAAACTTTACTCTTGTCAAAATAAACTACATCCACCATTCTGCCCTTAATAATTTTCTTTGCTACTTCTCCAAAAAACTCAATCAACTAATCATTCCTTGACTCTCCAAATACATAAATCCTACATTTGACAATTACCTTCAAATACATACCCAAAACCGAAGTCAGACTCAGGTCTACAGCTCCCAGGCTTCTCCTGATATCCCTTAAACAAAGGCACAATTTTAGCCACTCTCCAGTCATCTGGCACCTCACCCGTAATTATAGATGATGCAAATATTTCTGCAAAGGGGCCCCAAGTTTTCTCTTTAACTTCACACAGCATGGTTTGATGCACTAAAGCAGGAACTGGAGGTTTAAAGTCAGAGTGTAATACAGCATGGAAACAGGCCCTTCGGCCCAAACTGGTCTGTGCTGACTATGGTACCCACTCAGCAATTTCTAACTGCCTGCATTTGGTCCATATCCCCACTTAACACTTCCATCCATGTACCTGCCCAAATGTGTTCTAAACGTTGCTATTGTACCTGTCTCAACCACATTCTCTGGCAGCCCATTCCAAATATGCACCACTGTCTGTGTGAAGAAGTTGCCCCTCACGTCCTCCTTAAATCTGACCTCTCTCACCTTAAATCTGTACACTCTAGTTTTCCATTCCCCATCCCTGGGAACAAGACTACGTGCATTCATCCTATCTCTGCCCCTCATGATTTTATTCACCTCAGTAAGGTATGCCCTAATTCTCCTCCATTCCAAGGAATAAAGTCCAATCCTGGCCAACCTCTCCTTAGAACTTGCCTGTATTCCTAGCAACATTCTCGTAACTCTTCTTTGCACATTTTCCAGTTTAACTATGCCTTTCCTGAAACAGGGTGACCAAAACTGTACACCACACTGCAAGTGTGGCCTCACCAATGACCTGTACACCTTTAACATAACATCCCAACTCTTATATGCAATGCATCGACCGAAGAAGGCCAGGATGCTGAATGCTTTCTTCACCACCCTGTCTACCTGTGATGCTGCTTTCAACCAACTATGCACTTGTGCTTCTCAGTTTCTCTGCTCCACAATATTCCTCAGAACTTCACCATTTACTGTATAACTCCTTCCTTGGCTGAACTTTCCAAATGCTAACACCTCACGCTTAGCTGTGTTGAATTTCATTTGGCAATCCTCAGCCCACTTCCCCATCTGATCACAATCCCCGTGTAATTTTTGATACCTCAGCAATACCTCTTAAGTTTGCAGATGATACAAAATTACTAATCATGCCATATACATTCACATCCAGATCATTTATGTAAGGGACAAATAACAATGATCCCAGTATTGACCCCCGTGGCACACCATTAGCCACAGGCCACTAGTCTGAGAACCAAAGTTCAGCCATCACGCTATGCTTCCTACCATCGACCCAATTTCGAATCCCATGATCTAGCTCTCCCTGGATCCCACACAACTGAGCCTTCATGACTAGGCTGCCGTATGGGACCTTGTTGAAGGCCTTACTAAAGTCCATATAGATAGCATTCGCTGCCCTAAACTCATCAATCCTCCTGCTTACCTCCTCAAAAAACTTGAATAGATTTGTCAGACATGATTCCTGTGCACAAATCCATGCTGACTAACCCTAATCAGATCTTGAATATCCCAGCTTTGGTTGATCCACTCTCTAAATATCATCTTCAATACCTTGTCTTCCACTGGTTCACTGGCTGGTCTTTGCTACCTTTCTTAACCAATGGAACAACATTAGCCACCCTCCAGTCTTCTGGAATTTCAGTCGTGAGAAAAGATGAAGGGAAAAATCTCTGCAAGGGTCTCTGCAATTTCTTCCCCAGCCTCCCACAGTGTCCGAAGATGGACTTCATCAGATCCAGTGGAATTATCAACTTAATGTGCTTTAAGGCTGCAAACGCCACCTCGATGGTCCAAAACATCCCCACTTGCTTCCCTTGTTTCCTTAGCATCCATGATTCTCTGCTTAGTAAACACTGAGGAGAAATATTCATTAAAAATCTCCCCCATCTCCGTGAGCTGTTTTCAAACCAAAATATTTCTACCCCTGACTTGTACCCCCTCCATTTCTTTCTCAACAGTAAAAACTGATGCAATATATTCCTTTCAAATCTCTCTCCTCTCCTGATGCTCAACACAGAGTTGATCTCTTTCATCTTTATGGAGCCCTGCTTGCCCTCTCGGTGCTCTCTTGCTTTTAATGCACTTGTAGAAACTCTTTGAATTATTCTTCAGCTTATCAACCAAGGCAGTTTCATGTTGCCTTTTTGCCATCCTGATCTCCTGTTTAAGAATGCCCCCAACACTGTTTACACTGTTCAAGAGATTCATTTGAGCCAATTTTTTTTATATCTACTAATTTATTTTTTTTAAATTCCTGACTAAAACCTGAGTATCTTTTTTCACCCATTGTTCTCTAATCCTACCAGCCTTACCTTTCACTCTTACAGAGACATAATGACTCTGAATTGTCACATTTTTGAAAGCCCCCCACTTATCAGACATCCTTATACCTGCCGTCTACTCATGTCAACTTTTGAAAGTTATAAAAACAGAAGCTGCTGGAAAAGCTTCGCAGGTCTGGCAGCATCTGTGAGCGACAAATCGGAGTTAATGTTGCAGGTCTGTTAATCCTTCCTCAGAAGTGTTGAGAGTTCTTTTCTTATAGCATTAAAATTTGCCTTCCTCCAATTAAAGCTTTTACTTTTTCTGGAAGGCATATTCTGTTCCATAATTGTTTTGAAACTGATAGTAATTCTGTCACAAGACTCAGAGTTTCCCTGTACTGTCACTTCAGTCACTTGCTCCGCCTTTTTTTTTCCATAGGAACATCGATTTATTGATAAAGAAAAGTTTCTTGAACACATTTCACAAAATACTCACCATCTAAACCTTTTACACACTGGCAGTCCCGGTAAATGTTTGGAAACTGAAAATCACCAACTATTATAACTTTATTATTCTTACACGTATCTGAGATCCCTCTGGATATTTGTTCCGCAGTTTCCCTCTGACTATTAGGAAGCCTATGGTACAATCCCGTCAGATGATTGCTCCTTTCTTATTTCTAATTTCAGCATATGTTTTCATGGGATGATTTTTCAGAAGCATCTCTTCCAGTGATAGCAGCAATGTTTTCCTTATTTAAAAAAAATTCCTGCAATTGGCCCATATTCGCTCCAAACCATTCAAATTCATGTACTTATCTGAATGTTTTTCAAACATCGTAACTACCCACATCCATCACTTCCTCTGGCAGTTCGTTCCACACACTGAGCACTCTAAATAAAACAAAAAGATGCCCGTCATGAGTTTTTTAAAAATCTTTCTCCTCTCATTTTAAAAATATGCCCCTGGTTTTGAAATCCCCCACCTGAGGGAAACGACCTTTGCTATTCCTTATCTGTGTCTCTCATTATTTTATTAAAACTACACAAGGTCATCCCTCAACCTCTTACTTCCCGTGAAAGAAGATCCTGCCAATCCAGCGTATATTTATAACTCAACCCCTCCATTCCTGGCAATATCATGGTAAGTTTTTTTTCCAAACCCAGTCCAGTTTAACAATATTCTTCCCATAACAGGACAACCAGAGCAGCGCACAGTCCTCCAGAAGAGGACTCACCAACATCACTTCCCAGCTCCTGTACTCAAAGGCCTGAGCAATGAAGACAAGTGTGCTAAATGCCTTCCTCACCACCCTGTCTACCTGTGATGCAAATTTCAAAGAATGATGTACCTGAAACCCGAGGTTTTTTTTTCCTGATCTGCAACACTACCCAGAGCCCAAGCATTAATTGTGCAAGTCCTGCCTTTGTGAAGTATTGTGTTGTGGTAAAACAAACATTTATCCAAATAAAATTCAATCTCCCATTACTCAGCCCATTGCACCAATTGATTAGGATCTCTCTGAAATCCAGAACGCCACTAGGCCATCTCCCTTATTATGACAACAAATAATAATCAATGAGAAGATGTTCTGCTTCATTTGTACAAGGAAGGGGTCAGACCAGATCTCGAATACTGTCTGCAGGTTTTGGTCTTCTCTTCGTTTATTCAAAGTAGCTCAGAGGAGGTTTACAAGATTGAAACCTGGAATAAGTGGGTTGTCTGAGGAAGATGGATTGGGCAGGAAAGAGGGAAAAGGATTTGTCAGGAGCTGCTGATTAAAACAGGAAACTGATGTGAGCCAGGATATAGGGTGTAGTGAAGTAGAGTCTGTTTGGATTGAGCTGAGAAACACCAATGGACAGAAAATGACCTTAGTGCTGCATATGGAACCCAAGCTGCAGTAATATTAGGGAAGGCATTAGGGTGGAATTGAGAGATATAAGGCATAAAGTTATGGCTTTAATTACAGGTGACTGCAACCTACTTATAAATTGTCCAAATCACAACTGTAGCAGTACAGTGCAGGAGGGATATTTAGTGTCTATATGGTACAATTTTATGAATCAACATGTTGAAGAAGCAGATGGGTGTTGTATAATGAGGATGGAATAATTGACAATCGAGTTGAGTACGGGCCCTTAAGGATGAGGGACCACAATAGGATAGAATTCTTCACAAAGCTGGAGAGTGATGAATGTTGTTTCTGAGACTTGGGTCCTGTATTTAAATGAAAGAAGTTAAAATGATATGAGGCACGAGCTAGTTGTGATAAATGGTGAATCAGTGTGTAAATGGATGATGGGAAATGGGTAATGGCAAATGTTGAAAGAGGACGTGGGCAAGCTGTGGAAGTTCTTCATCGCAGCCTGGCATAAGAACAAAATGGGAAACATGATCAAACCACAGCACAGAAAGGGAAATGAACAGGTATTAAATTTAAGGAAGCAGCATACACAATTAGGTCAATAAAACAACTGACAACAGGATTGGGAGCAGTTTAGGTTTCTGCAAAGGGAAAGAAAGGGATTTAATCAGAGTGAGAAAACAGAACATGAGTGCATGCTGCAGGGACCATACAAACCAACAGAATTTTGTTTTATATTCATTCACAGGATGTGAACTTTGCTGGCTTGGCCAGAATTTATTGCCCATCTGTGATTGCCCAGAGGGCTATCAAGTGTCAGCTGCATTGCTGTATGGCTGGAGTCACACACAGACCAAACCAGGTGAAGGATAACAGTTCCTTTCCCTGAAGGATATTTATGAGCCAGATGGCTTTTTCCTGACGATCAACAGCGGTTTCATAATCATCATTAAACTCTTAGTTGAAGATTGGTAATGAAAGACTGGTCAAGAAGAATATAGGGTCTCCTGACAAGCAGAAACAGGGAATTTATAATGGGGTACAAAGTGATAGCGGAACAATTAAATATGACTGAGATTTTCAATAAGGAGGGTACAAATAACCTCCCAAAATTAAGGGGATCACAGGGTCTAATGGGAAGGTGGAATCAGAATTAGTAGGAAAATGATATTGGGACAACTAATGGGATAACAGGCAGATAAATCCCCAGACACTGATAACCTTCATCTCAAAGTACCTTAGGAAGTGGCAATAGAAATAGCAGATTCACAACTGGTTTTCCTCCAAATTCTATAGACTCAGTTTTTATGGATTGGAGGATCGCTACTGTAACCCCAATATGTAAGAACGGAGTCAGAAAGAAAACAGGGAATTTGCATAAAATTGTTGGTTGGAAAAATATGTTCGTGTCCACTATAAAAGATGGAATGACAGAGTACTTGCAAGATAGTGTCAAGATCAGACAGAGTCAGCAGAACGTTTTTCCGTGCTGTAGACTCTGTGTTGGGTGTGAATTCCCTCCACACCACTCACCATCCTGACTTGGAAATGTATCGCTACACCTTCAGTGTTGCTGGATCAAAATCCTGAATTCTCTCCCTAACAGCATTATGCGTCCACCTACCGCTCATGGACTACAGTGGTTCATGGAGACAGATCACTGCCACTTTCTTAATGACAGTTAAACACAGCCAGCAATGCCCACAGGATGTGTTTTTAAAAAGACTATCAAGGCCAAGTGCGAATGTGGAATTGAAGCCAAAATAGATCAACTTTGACCTTTTTGAGGCTTGAGAGGCAGAATGGATAACTGATTCCGAATTTCTGATCTCTTCTCCTATTAAAATGCATCATCTCACCAGGAATGATGTATTCCCTGTAACTTAGAAGGATGACAGCTGATGTGATTAAAACTTTTCAAATGTTAATTGAAGCTGGTCGGGGTGTAGAGAGGAACTAATCCACTGGGTGAGTGAAGTGGGAGCTCAAACACCCTCCTCACCCGCAGTCATCAGACAAGACCTGAGCTTCTTTGTCCTGCGGTTTATTCAAACGTAGGAATGAGGAACAAGTGTGGGTCACTCGGCCCCTCGAGCCTGCTCTGCGACTCAATAAAATCACTGATTTAATTTCAACCTCGGTTCTATGTACCTGCATATCGCAGAATATCTTTCATTGTCTTGGTCAGCAAGAATCTGTCTCTGCCTTTTAAAAAAAAAGATGCTGCATCCACTGCCTTTTGCCGAAGGGAGTCACAAAGATTCTCAGCCCTCTGAGAGAAAAGAAATGTTCCTCACTATTTCAAATGGACTCACCCTTACCTTTAAACAATGACCTCAGTTCTAGATCCTTCCACAAGAGGGACCATGTTTTCACCATGCATCTGGTCAGGTCCCCTCAGGATCTTTCGTGTTTCAATTTAGTATCCTCTTTCTTTTCTAAACTCCAGACAATACAGACCTAGCCTGTATTTTCCTCCAGATGTTCCTTTAAGGCAATCCACTCATTCCAGGTATTAGTCTATTGAATCTGCCCTGAAATGTTTCATAACAACCTTCTCTAAGTCGGGTGACCAGAACTGACAACAGTACTCCAAATACAAATCCCACCAGTGCAAAAGGGGGAATTAATTATCGAAAGGAGGACCATGAATTCCCACCTGCTTGCAGGAATGCATTTTCAGCCAGCTTCGGTCATTTACACGTATCCAGTTACAGACTGACACAGGTTATGGTCAGATAGTTGTACGGTTTGTATTGTTACACCGACAGCATTGTTGTGGTCTCACTCAAACCTCCCACTCTGGCTCTGCACAAATAATGATTGGCTCTGTAGCCAGTTCCCACAGCCTGATTTGTCCTGTATTTTTCATCTTCTGTCCTTTCAAAGATATCAAATGATCCAAGTGGAATAGCTCAGCAAGACTGACAACATCTGTGAAGGAAAGAACAGAGTTAATGTTTTGAGTTCGGTGACCCTTCCTCTGAACTTGAGAAAGGATCATCAGACCTGAAACATTAACCTGTTTTTTTCATTCACAGATGTTGCCAGATCTGCTGAGCTTTACCAGCAAATTATTTTTCATTCCTGATTTACAGCATCTGCAGTTTTTAATGATCCAGGTGACAATCCAGCAGCTTTCATTCTACTTTTAACTGTTGTAAATTTATTTTTTCAGGGAATTGGAAAGGGAGCATTTACTGACAGGCTGCTCAACTCAAACACTGGATCAAGAACTGCCGGGAACACTTAATTCTCAGGAGCTTTGAATATGGAAGGAACAAGTGTCATTCACAGTGAAGAGAAACCATATACGTGGCCTGTGTGGACAAGCCTTCAGTCAATTGTCTGGCCTGTCAGTACGTAAATGCAGTCAAAACAGGGTGACAACCATAACATCAAACAGCTCTTGCTTTGTCATATCATAGTGATGGATCTCAGTTTGAGTTAAGCAAGGGCCACTCATCTCCTCTCCTCCCTACATTCTTAGTGCAAACATGGACCAAACAGCTGAATTCCAAATGTGAGAGTGACTATCCACTATCTTAAGGCTCCATTTGACAGAGCATTGTATTAAGGAATCATGACAAAGCTAAGTTCAATAGGAACCAGAGAATATTATTCTTCCTTGGATAGCTGGTTTTTGAAAAGATTGCATCTTCAGACCTCAGTAAATCGAAACAAGGTGAATTTATTCAAACTTGTACCACATACTTGTGGAAGAGGTCTGTAAGTTTAGCTCGGAGACACTCCACCTTTTACAGCTCAAAACAGCATGTGAAGGCATTTTCATGTAAAAATGGTTGCATATGACATTGATATGAAATAAATTATTTCACTTACTTACTATAAAAACAGGATGCTGTTCAGTTTCTGACAAAGTTCTGAGTCCTCTAATTTCAACAGGACTTCCACTTCCATACTATCTTCAGAGCTTCTCTATCCGACCGTCAGCTCACAGCTGGGTGAGTAACACTTACGTGACTATCTTAAGCTATACAGATAGTTTCTGAGCCCTAAGTAACTGTTGATGGTTCACTGTTATGGACCTGCAGTTAAACTGTCGGAGCAACAATAATTCTGACCTGATATGGTTGTATTTGACAGTTACCTTGTGCTGCACTGCTTGGACAAGTTTATTTTCTACTTGTTCTGTGTTTTAATGTTCTCCTTTTCCTTCTCTGTTTCCAATGTACATTCTCTTACCCTCCTCACTCTACTTCACCCTGGTTTGATAATACTGAATACAGAAGGGGAGGCTTGTGATTGTAGGATGGCAATCGTCTCAGCTGCAGGAGTTCCTCAGGATCAGGTTCTAGTCCCAACCACCTTCAGCTGTTTCATCAATGACCTTCCCTGCGCCATAAGGTCAGAAGTGGGAATGTTTGCTGATGCTTGCACAATACTTTAGCACCGTTTGTGGCTCCTTGGATACCAAAGCAGTAGATATCTAAATGCAGTGAGCCTGGACAACATTGAAGTGACCCTACCATGTGACAAAGAACATTTGCACCAACAAGTACCAACAAATAATGACCAAATCTGAGAAATGAGAATCTAACCACAGCCAAGTGACATTCACTGGGTGTATCTTTATGGAATTCCCCATTATCATCATCCTGGGGGCTAATATTGATGAGAAGCTGAATTGGAACTATCAGCTGAATAATGTGCATCCAAAATATATCAAACCCTCTCAACCACCTGATCTTCCTATCTAACCACATTCAGGTTTTTGTGAATGTTCGTTCCAAGGTCTGTTTGTCCCTCTACACCACTCACTATTCCTCACTTTCATAGTTCAGTCTCCCTAAATTCATTATCACTCACTCCTGTGGATTCAATTCCTTTCACCATTTTATCTTTCCACATGATTGATAACTCCCTGCAGTCCACGGTTTTCTTCGTCATGGTCAACTACATGATTATTTATTCTAAATTATGGCTTCTACAACTAGGATTTAATGATGGTTATACATCAGAAAGCAGTGGAACTCCACTGGATTAAAAACTGAAAGGACTGCAATTGCTGTAAATCAGAAACAAATAAGAAAACAGAAATTACTGGAAAAGGTCAGTAGAACTGGCAGCATCTGTGGAGAGAAATCAGAGATAACATTGCAGGGTGAGTAACCCTCAGAATTCCACTGGAAACCGGTGTCAAGATATGGTTCCTTCTGAGGTGGGGATTCGCAGCAGCTATAACAGCAGAGTATAACTATATGTGAATTTGTGGGTGGCTCCGGAGTTTATTTTTCTGAATGATCCCTTCCCACACATGGGACTGGTGAACAACCTCTCCCCAGTACACCTGATTAAATGAGTTTCCACCTCAGTGGGTAATTGAATCCTTCCCTCATTCTGCAATTTCCCTGGTTTCTCTGTGCTGTGGGTATCCTTGTCTCTGTCCAGATTGGGCGATCAGGTGAATTCAAGTCAATGCAGAGAGAAGGCCTATTTTTTTCTTGTTGTGAATGTGTTTTTGTTCTTCCTTATTCTCCCGTAGAATGTGGGTATTGCTGGTCAGGACAGCATTTGTTGTTCATCCCTAATTTACCTTGAACTGATGTCAGAGGGCAGATAGGGATCAACCATGTTGTTGTGGGCCTCAAGCCACTTGTATGCCAGACCAGGCAAGGACTTCCCTTCCAAAGGGACATGAATGAATGGGATTTCAGGAAATTAAAGTCATGGCCTCTGTTCCTGAAATTCAGGTTTACTTTCCAGATTTTATTCATTGAATTTAAACTCCAGCAGCTGCTGTGTCTCAGTCCCCAGGGATTATCACCACTGCACTGCTATCTCTCCGCTGTATTGCCTTACTGTAGAGGATAATGTTCACTGTTCAGATCATCCCAGAGTGACAGAGACAGGAGAAGGCCATTTGGACCATCACACCGGTGTTGGTTCCTGTTGAGAAAGGGATTGAGTGAAAGGAAAAAGTACCAGCTGGTGCATGTTTGTAACATTTACAGTGTGCGTCCATGTCAGGATAAATGTGTTTTAAATGTAGGTTGAAGTGGTTACTGAGAGCAAGAAGCTGGTGCAGAGACAATGTGAGCAAAATTAACTTAGCTGCTAACAAACATCAATTTGTTGGTGTAAGCAGCAGAGAATGGTTTCAATCCAGTGACCTTCTGGGTAATGGGCCCAGCATGCTCCCTCTCCGCCACACACACACACACACACACACACACACACACACAAATAAATGTTTGACTAACAGACACACAACGTCGAAGGGACCAAGCAGACCAGCAACCCACACAGGTGGGCAGACTCATGATTTGACCGAACTTTTGGTAAATGCAAAACCAACAGTTACATGCCTCATTCCAAAGAAGGGTCACTGAACTGGGAACATTAACCCTGCTTTCTCTCCGCAGATGCCGTCAGACTTCAAGAGTTTCACCAGCAATTTCCGTCATTGTTATTTTTCTGATTGTTATTTATCAGTGGGTGATAACTTTCCCCGGGTTGTGAACAATGACATTCAAATTCATCTGAAGGCTATCATCGTTCCCCACTCTCTTGATCATCATTTTCTCACCCTTCTGCCTTCCATTGTCACACCCCACAGCTGGTAGGTTGTTTCACTTCCTCTCCATAATGGTGTCAAACACATGAAAATTCAACTGGTTCCAATGAAAAGGTCGTGGATATGAAATTAAAATCAAGTTTTCAAAGACAGAGATAGACATACAAAAAGTGAATTTAACAGGCAGGGGGAGTCTCTCAGGGGATGGGAGAGCAATCTCTAATATGGTTGATAATTGAGACATTTCCCTGGGAAAGTTCAAGAACCAACAAAAGAAGCTAGTCTTTTTACAAATTCTGTTTTGACCAACATTGATCTGTGATATTTCCCACAGCCCGATGACCCAACAATCCCTGCTCCATGTCAATAAAAGCATCTCTGGGTGTGGTTCAAGCTCACAGCCTCGGCATTTTACGCACCTCTGTACCATCACAGAAGGACCGCACGCTCACCGATTGTGTGATAGGAACCACAGAGTAGCCCTGTGCGCTCATTGCCATCCCACATTTCCCATTGTATCTTCGTGGCTGGGCCACTGACACTCTGATTCCAGGCCTGGGAACTGGGATTATCTGGTCTTCTGCAGTAGTACCTTGTGTGAGGGAATTTTGGTGAGGTTGCGGATGTTAAACAGACAACAATAGAAGGACACAGTACGCCCTCACACGCTGGCCACACTGTCATGCATCAAGAATATATTGGAAGTGACAACAAGACCCCTCAGACCACTCAGAGTCATGGTGGTGGACACTCCCACAGCTGCTCAATGACAAACACTTACAAGAATTAAAGACCCCATTCCCACAACATGCAGAACCAATGTGGTTTACAAAATACCATGCAATTATGACTGTAAATGTTACATCGGAGAGACAGGAATGAAACTAGACATTGGAATTCAAAAACTTCAACTAGTAGCAAAACGGAATGACAAACTCTCCTTAATATCGAGACACTCAGACAATGAAGGCCATCAGTTTAACTGGGACAAGGTAACCATAGTAGCCCGAGCCAAACATAGACATGCACAGGAATTCCTAGAGGCATTGTTCTCCACCCATCATGCAATCAGCAAACATAAAGAATTGGACCCCTATACAAACCCACACAGATCAAAACCAGAAATGACACTACTCACCATAACAGAGCAAACAGTATAAATTCTAAGCAGAGGAGAAAAACACTGCTTCAACGGAGGCTCTACTGATGATGTCACCTAGCATGGTGATGAACCATCTGAACAAGAACAAGCCAGCTTGGCGAACAAGTCAACAACTCACCCTCAAACTGAGCTATAGATCTTTGCCAAAACTTTGAGCCGAGCTCAATGTGAGAGCTGAAGACCAGTTTTCCTGTTTACCCTGGTACACAGATCACTCCGGATCAATCACCCACATTGACTATCATTTGTGTGTTGCCCTTTCCATGTCTCACCTTGGTTCAGCTTTCTGAAGGGTTCCATGCAATTTTCATTTTGCACATTTTACTGCGGAGAGTTTTGCAGCCTCATTTCAAGACCATTGAGTTTACAAACAGAAAGAGACCATTTAGACCATCAACTCTGCTCTGCCATTCAATAAGATCCTGTCTGATCTGCACTTTGTTGCCTTTCCCCATAGACCTTGATACCTTTATTGCTTAAAGATCTGTTGATCTCAGCCTTAAATATACTTATTGGCCCAGCCACAACAAACCTCTGCTCTGAAGAATTCCACTGATTCACAACTGTCTGAGAGAATAATTTCTTCCTCATCTCTGGCTTAAATATGAAACCCCTTTCTGATATGAGGTATTCTGGCCCTAGATGGTCCAGAAGGGAACCAACCTTTCTGCAACCAACCCATTAATCCTCCAAAAAACCTGCATGTTTCAACAAGGAGCAAGGATTTTGTTTTGCAGAACAGTGTTTGAGCAGACGAAGGAAATGAATTTCAGAGCTTCAGTGTTAGAAAAGGATTTGCAGATCAGAAACTTGCTTAGATACAGCAAGATCTAAGCGTGTCACTTGATTTTTTAATCATTCTGCCCTGGATATTGTTGGTCTTTGAATGTCAGTATTGAGTCAAATAAAAGTAACGTTAAGTTCCTTCCTTACATCTCCCGGTAACTATTGCCCAATATCTTAAATCTGTGTTTCTAAGAATTTTACTACAAGTGAAGAGGAACAGCTGCTCTTTATCTACCTTATCTAAATCTCTCATAAACCTAGACACCTTTGTCAAAGATCACCTCAGTCTTGTTTGCTTTGTGCAGAACACCTTCAGTTTCTCCAACCTGACCTTACAACTAATATCCCTCAGTTCCTGAATCATTCTGATCAATCTCCTTTCAATCACTCCACAGACCCTCACATCCTTTGTGCACATCACCTGTTTGTGCAGACCCGAATGCTTTGTGTTCAAGTGGGTGATGTTATCACACACGGGCAATTGCTCAATGATGTCACCCTGATTCCTGAGCATTTCCTGAACTGTGGGTTTCCTCTCACCCCAGTGCTTCTGATATCTTTTGAGCTGCAGACTCCAGCATTTGATTTTAAAGTTGAAGACAATGAAATTATTTCAGTATTTTTAACCAGTAATGTACACATTTTGTATCAGAGATAATAGGAACTGCAGATGCTGGAGAATCCGAGATAACAAAGTGTGGAGCTGGATGAACACAGCAGGCCAAGCAGTAGCTTAGGAGCTGATGTTTCGGGCCTAGTCCCTTCATCAGAAAAAGGGGAATGGTGAGAGGGTTCTGAAATAAATAGGGAGAGGCGGATCAAAGAGGGAGAGAGGAGAAGATAGGTGGAGCGGTGAAGGCAGCCGAAAAACTGCTCGATGTCCAAACGTGAGTGGTATTCATTGATGTGTGTGTGGAGGGGGATAAAGGTGAGCCCCTTACTGAGGACTGACCATTTGACCTCAGTCAGGGGGAGGTCTAGGGGTGATGGTGAAAACTCAGCAGGGCTCAGCGTGGCTGTCTCCTCTGGGGCTGCTGGCTTTTTGGCCTGCCGTGTTCATCCAGCTCCACACTTTGTAATCTCATGTACACATTTTGCTTCATATACTGTTCCCAGTTATCTGACTCTGGTGTTGGTGTGATGTAAATCAAGTCCCACTAACATGAGGATTTTGCAGAGGTGACAAAGAAGGTTGATGAAGGCAGAGAGGGTAAACATTGTTTGGATGCGCTACGCAAAGGTGTTTGAAAAGGTTCCTCATGGTAGACTGGTTAGATCACATGGAATCCAGTGGAAGCTAGTGGTTTGGATCCAAGACTGGCTTGAAGGCAGGAGGCACAGAGTGATGGTAGAGTGTTATATATCAGACTGAAGGCCTGTGACCTGTGGTGTGTCACAAGAATCAGTGCTGGGACACTGCTTATCCATAACTTTATATAAATGATTTAGATGGAAGCAGAGGAGGGATGGTTAGTAAGTTTGCAGATGCCCCCAAAATTCATGTTGTTGTGGATAGTGAAGAATGTTATCTCAGAGTACAACGGGACCTTGATCAGATGGGCCAATGGGCCAAGGAGTGGCAGATAAAGTCTAGATAAATGTGAGGTGTTGCAATTTGGTAAGGCAAACTCAGGCAGGACTTATAAGTTAATGGTCAGACTTTGTGGAGTGTCACCAAACAGAGACATTGGGGTGCAGATGCATTGTTCGTTGAAAGTGGACTCACAGTTAGACAGGGTGGCGAAGAAGGCATTTGGCATACTTGCTTTTATTGTATTGAGTATCAGAGTTTGGGCGTTACGATGCAGATGCACAGAACATTGCCACTTTTAGAATACTGCACTCAGTTATAATATCCCTGCTACAGGAAAGTTGTTAAACTGAAAGGTTTCAGAAAAAAAAAGATTTACAAGGATGGTGCTTGGATCGAATGGTTTGAGCTACAGGGAGAGGAGGCTGAATAGGCTGGGGCTGATTCCCTGGAACGTCATAGGCTGAGGCGTGACCTTACAGAGGTTTATAAAATCACGAGGGGCTTGGATGGGGTGAATTGGCAATACCTTTCCTGCAGGGAAAGGAATCCAAACCTGAGAGCATGGGTTTAAGTTGAGAGGTGAAAGATTTAAAAGGGACCTGAGGGACAGTTTTACATGTAGAGAATGCTGCATGTATGGAGGAGGTGGTACAGTCACAGCTCTTAAACAGCACCAGGATTGGGAAATGCATAGGAAGGGGACAGCGGGATACGGGCCCAATGCTGGCAAATGGGACTAAAATAATTTAGGATATCTGGTTCGAATAGACAAGTTGCAGCAATCAGAGATAATGGGAACTGCAGATGCTGGAGAATCCAAGCTAATAAAGTCTGAAGCTGGATGAACACAACAGGCCGAGCAGCATCTCAGGAGCACAAAAAGCTGACGTTTCGGGCCTAGACCCTTCATCAGAGAGGGGGATGGGTTGAGGGATCTGGAATAAATAGGGAAAGAGGGGGAGGCGGACCGAAGATGGAGAGAAAAGAAGATAGGTGGAGAGGAGAGTTTAGGTGGGGAGGTAGGGAGGGGATAGGTCAGGAAGACAGACAGATCAAGGAAGTGGGATGAGGTTAGTAGGTTAGAAATGGAGGTGCGGTTTGGGGTAGGAGGAAGGGATGGGTGAGAGGAAGAACAGGTTAGGGAGGCAGAGACAGGCTGGGCTGGTTTTGGGATGCAGTGGGGGGAAGGATGAGCCCAGATCATGGAGTGGGATGGGTTTGGAGGGAGGCCGTGGTGATTTGCCTTTTTTGCAACAAAAAGTCATATTTATCGAGGGAGATAGACCCACTGTTATCAGCGAGTGGTTCCTGCTGGCTGCGCACTGCCTGAGAGGGCGCTGGAGGCAGAATCATTCGTGACCCTCAGGAGAGAGTTGAACAATGAGAGATTTACAGGGCATCGGTAAGACCATGATGGGTGGGACTGGTGAAATTACCTGTACAGTCAGCTGATGCAGACAGTGACACGCTGAAGCACCTTCCTCTGTGCTGGGACATTCTCTGAGTGTGCGGTTCTGTACCGATTGTTGCTGCAATCTCACTGACCATCCGCTAGTCATGGAGCTGGTTGATGAGGCTTGTTAGTGACATGCCCCACCTCATCTGATTGGTACATTTCCAATGATCTACATTCATTGCAAAGAGATTTTTATAGAAAAGGTCTTGAAAAAGTACTGGTGTAAACCGACTATCGGTTTTCCCCGGTTAGGAAACCCAGGAGTCCGGGAACAACAGTAAAAACTGTCAGCAGTGACTTACAAGTCTTTGCACTCAGTCAGGCTGATGGAAAATATGGAAGGTAACTGGGACCTAAGGTAGTCCAGTATTACAATGTCTTTACTTTTTGGCCTTCTTTGGTTAAAATTGAGGGTGTGTTTATCTTTGTTAACTGGATCCAGCTGGTGCTTTCCCCAACTGGTCAGGGAGCCAAGGGGGACTGTGCTGGGGTGTTTTCTTTGTCTGTTTTTCTTCTTTGTTTGTTTTTTTTTCTTCTTTGTTTGTTTTTTTTCCCTTTAGTTGGTGTATGTACCCCCTGGGTAACCTGCATGACTGGGTAGGTGTACAAATATGTTTTTTTTGTAGATCTTATGAATAATGTATATTTTCTTTCAAATTAAAAAAAAAGGTGTGTTTATACCTGTTCTTATCATTGTGGACTGAGAAGAGGATAGAGTGAGTATTGGAGGTGGAAGGAAGATGTCAGGTTGGCTGTGCACCCTTGCAACTGGTGCATCTTAATGCTGGTTAAGGCCTAATGCTGGTTCAGGGGAGCAGCAAACCTGCAAGGATGGCTGTGGCAAGTGCTTGTGCCCTGTGTCAGGGGGTCCGGAACACCATCTGTGTTTCCGTGAAGAAGGTGGATGAAGGTGCACCTGTGGACCGCGCCTTCTGTGTGAAGAGGGTCATTTTGGACTGTTGTGGGTTTGCTGCTGCTGACATTTACTGCCTGCAGGATTTCCCTGGAGGAGGTTTTTACAATGTAACCATCAGGAGCACCAAGCTTTGTGAGCGCTTCCTGGAGGTTTTCAAGGAGAAAGGAGGTGAGGGGCCCCCTCTCTGCATTGACCGCTGTCCCACTGTTTGTGATGCCTGTGCCGAGGAGCCGTATGGTGACTGTACACATGTACAACCCGCATGTGCCAGCAGCTGATGTCCTGACCTTCCTTGGAAGGGGACCTAACCAACATCCTGGACCCCTTTGGGATCTGGACAAGTAAGAGGCAGGCCAGGGTGATGCTGAGGACGGGCGTAGTCGGGAACATCATACACCCACCAGGCAGCTTCACGATTGGTGGGAGCAAGGACTACCTGACCTGCGCAAGGCAACCCAAAGTCTGCCATGCCTGTGGTAGGTCAGGTCACATGGTGGCCGACTGCAAAGTCACCATCTGATGGAACTGCAAGGAGGATGGACCCCTTGCAAAGGATTGACAAAAGAAAAAATCTGCAACCTTTGTAGGAAAGTGAGCTACATCTGCAGGCCGTGACTGTGGTGGGGGACCACCTACGCCCAGGTCACTAGCAGCGGCAATGCGGGGCAAGCCCCCCCACCCACCCTCCCCTGTAGGAGAGGCAGGCACCAGGCCCATGCAAGGACCTTTGTCCGACTGTGCAGGAGGGACCAGCCCCGCAGGATGGAACCGAGGCCAGCAAAGCGCCCCTGCACGCTCCGCTTTCTCCCCCACTGCCCCCACCCACCCCCTGACAACCCAGAGTCAATGGAGGAGGCTACAGGTGACCCAGGGGAGTGGACAACGGTCCGGAAGCCAAGGAGGAAGGCACGCTGGAGGGCCCCAGTGGTACACAGCGAGCGGTTGGCCATCCTGCAGCGGCTTCCAACCCTGCTGGCTATGCCTAGACCAGTCATTCTAGGTGGAGACTTCAACTGCATCATCGATGCAGATGGAAGATCCAGTGTGGGGACAGTGGGTGGGGAGAGTAAATTGGACGCCACGTCCAGATTCCTGCTGGACACGGTGAAGGACACCAAGTTGCTCGACGTCTTCAGCACCCCTGCAGACGGAGCGCAGCGGTGATACACCTGGTCGCAGCCAGATGGGTCTATCTGCTCAAGGATAGACTTCCTGTTTGTTCTCGGTCAGGTCCACTGGCGTCGAGCCGGTGTTCTTCTCTGACCACTGCCTCCTGCTGGCCGACTGTCACTTACAGGACAACCAGCAGACTGGCAAGGGGACGTGGAACATCAACACGACTCTGTTGACCACAGAGTATGTCGAGGAGCTTAAGAGGGAGTATGCAGGTTGGAGAACCGTGAAACCCCTCTTTGAGTCTCCGGGTGACTGGTGGGAGAAGGTGGAGGAGAACATCAAGAGGTACTTTTGCTCAAGGGTGTTCGGAAGGTGAGAGAAAGGCGGGGAAAGCTGTCGCAACTCCAGAAAAGGACGCAGAACCTGCTCCTTCTGCAGTCAATGGGGGTCGATGTCACGGAGGACGTCCGCAAGGTGAGGGGCCAGCAAGCCTCCCCCTTTGCCACGGAGGCCTCCAGGATAATCTTCCGGTCCAGGGTCCACACAGTGGAGCAGGACAAGATGTGCTCGGGTTTCTTCTTTCAGGAGGTGCACAAAGAGCTCTGTGCTCAGCCGGCTGAAGGAGAACGACATCTCGGTGACGTCGTCTCAGCCTGACATTTTGAGGATTAGCAGATCCTTCTATGCCAGACTGTATGATGCGAAGCCCGCGGCCAGCATGACCTCCGAGTTGCTCCTGTCGTCTATCACGGAGGTCTTAGGCGGCGGCACGAGGGAGTGGCTGGACCGGCAGATATCCCTGGACGAGCTGACTACAGCCCTCATGTCCTTTGAGAGGAATAAGACTCCTGGGAGCGACGGCTTACCGGTCGAGCTGTATTCCGCTCTGTGGGACCTGGTCGGCCAGAACCTGCTGGAGGTGTACGATCGTGCGCTTCAGAGAGGGGAAATGTGCAAGTCCATGAGGAAGGGCATCATCACCGTCATTTACAAGAGGAAGGGAGAGAGGGAAGAAATTACGCATTGGCGTCCCATTTCACTATTGAACATGGACTACAAAATCCTGGCTAAGGTCATAGCCAACCGGGTCAGGACTGTCCGGGAGTTGCTGAATCACCCTGACAAAAACTGTGCTGTGCCGGGCAGGAAGATCGCTGAGAGTTTCGCGTTCATCAGTATGATCGCCTACGTGCAGGACAGGCGGGTGGACACCTGCCTCGTCAGCCTGGACCAGGAGAAGGCCTTCAACAGGGTCTCTCCAAATTGGGGTTCGGGGAGGGCATCAGCAATTGGATCTGGCTGCTCTACACCAACATCGTTAGCACAGTCTCGATCAATGGGTGGGAATCAGACAGTTCTCCCGTCAGATCTGGAGTCAAGCAGGGGTGCCCGCTCTCTCCTGCCTTGTTCGTGTGCTGTGTGGAGCCCTTTGCCGCATCCATCAGGAAGGACGTGAGCCTGAAGGGCGTGACTATCCCAGGCAGCGGAGGCCTTCAGGTCAAGACCTCCTGTACATGGAACATGTCGCCGTCTTCTGCACCGATCGTCAGTCGGTGAGTGTGCGTAGACGTCGGTGAGTAGACATCTGCGGCCCAAGCCAATAGGGGTAAGAACGAGGACATATTCTTCGGGAACTGGGACAACCGCTCCTTCATCCCCTTCACCGTCAGCACAGACTACCTGAAGGTGCTGGGTGTTTGGTTTGTTGGAGCTGGGACATGCACTCAGAATTGGGAGGAGCATATCACCAAACTGAAGCAGAAGCTGGGCACGTGGACGTTCTGGTCCCTCTCCATCACGGGTAAGAACCTGGTTGTCAGGTGCGAGGGGCTTTCGGTACTGTTGTATGTGGCGCAGCCCTGGCGTATTTCCTGGACCTGCGCCGCTGTGGTCACCCGGGCCATCTTCCACTTCATTTGGGGGTGGAGGATGGACCGGGTCCACAGGGACACCATGTACAAAGACCTGTAAAATGGGGAGAAAGTATGTACCGAACTCCAGCCTCGCCCTGACGGCTACCTTTGTGTGCGGCTGCATCAAGCTGTGCGTAGATCCTCAGTACGCAAACACCAAGTGTCACTACTGACTGAGGTTCTGCCTGTCCCCTGTGTTGTGAAGGATGGGCCTGGCCTCATTACCGCAGAACGCTCCGAGTAGTTGGACCGTCCTGTACCATCTGTCGTTTGTGGAGAAATTTTTGAAAGGAAACACCTTCGACCACAAGGCCATCTGGCAGTGGTCAGCACGTAGTATCCTCGAGACGCTTTGGGAAAAAGAGAGGGTGGATCGCGTCCTGTTGTATCCCTGCGCAGACTGCCAAAGTTATTTGGCAGAATGCCTCATCGCCAGAACTTTCAAACGAGCACAAAGACATTGCTTGGCTGGTAGTGACAGGGGCTCTGCCAGTGAGATCCTTCATGCACGCCCCGAATCTCTGTGCCACTGCACGCTGCCCTCGAGGCGGCTGCATGAGCGGGAACGAGACTGTCTATCACCTCCTTCTGGACAGTGCCTATGCACAGGAGGTCTGGAGGGGGATGCAGTGGTCTTTGTCGAGGTTCATCCCGAGTAGATTCGTGACGCGGGACTCCATGCTCTATGGGCTGTTTCCCGGGATGCACACCGAGACCAACATCAACTGTGCCTGGAGGACCATCAATGCGGTGAAAGACGCTCTTTGACCTGCCCGCAACTTGCTGGTCTGTCAGCTGAAAGAACTGACCCCGACCGAATGTTACAGACTGGCGCACTCCAAGGTCCAGGACTATGTGCTGAGTGACGCGCTAAAGCTTGGGGCAGCCGCCGCCAAGGCATGGTGGGGAAAGACCACCGTATGAAACCCCTCATCCAGAATAGAAAAAAAGGGCCCTATCTGGTAACTGGGTCCAGCTGGCGCCTTCCCCAACTGGTCAGGGGGCCAACAGGGACTGTGCGGGGTGAAGACTGCCGGTGTATTTTCTTTGCTTTGATTTTTTTCTTCGATGTTTTGTTTTTTTTTTCCCTTTAGTTGGTGTACGTATGCCCTGGGTAACCCAGAGCAGCTTGCATGACTGGGTAGGTGTATGAATGTGTTTTTTTATACATCTTATGAATAAAGTATATTTTTTCAAATTAAAAAAAATGTTCTTATCAGCTTTTAATATCTGATATGTTCTTTACTTAAGGACCCTATATTAAACCGATTTTTAAGAACAGCAGCTTGCTCTGTCCTCTCCATGCATCATCCTGGTATTGCAGTGTTCCTAGGAATGGTGCAGTCTCGTTAAACCAATTTTAAAAACAGCCTTATCAAAAACTGAAGAAGGGTGTCTAGGCCTGAGGCATCGGACTTCCTGCTCCTTTGCTGTTTGGCCTGCTGTGTTCATCCAGCTCTGGACCTTGTAATCTCCAGCAGATCAGCACTCTGGAACCATAACAGCCCTTAGCCCAACAAGTCCACATCAAACCTCAGAGTATCCCAGCCAGACCTACACCCCACCTAATCAAACTCTCCCTTAACACAACAGGCAATTTAACATGGCTAATCACCTAGCCTGCACATCTTTGGACTGTGAGAGCACTCTGAGGAAACCCACACAGACACAGAGAGAATGTGCAAACTCCACACAGGCAGTCACCAAAGGCTGGAATCAAACACGTGTCCTGGTGCTGTGAGGCCGCAGTGCTAAATACTGAGCCACCATGCCGCCAAAGTGCTTTCTCTCAGCACTCTCACCCAACTTTCTCCAAATATGCTTTTTCCAAGGTAACCGTTAATCTCTCCTTTTCTGCATGCTCAGCACTTGTTCTAATGTTCGTGCCTCATCTGTGGTGCATGTCGCATCTTCCCACCAACACCATCCCTGAATATTCACACATGGCAACAGAAGTAAAAGAAAATTGCCTGCCAATACTACCTCATTACAAATAGCATTTCAGAAAAAAAAAACAAAAGATGAAGCGATCGAAGTATTCACTAGTTTTGACTTTGATGGTGACGACTTGGGATGTATTGAACTAGAGATTTTGGAAACACTGTGAGCTAGGAAAAGATATGGCATATACACTGCACGTTTTTCATTTGAGTGCAACAGCAACCAATCAAATATGTGCTTTATTTTTCTCAAGTCAAGGCCTGTGAGTTTAATCAGATTACCAATTCACGAACATGGGATACAACTGCAAATGACCAAGCCAATTCTCACATTAGCCAGACCAGGAGATAGAACATAGAACATAGAACATAGAACAGTACAGCACAGAACAGGCCCTTCAGCCCACAATGTTGTGCCGACCATTGATCCTCATGTATGCACCCTCAAATTTCTGTGACCATATGCATGTCCAGCAGTCTCTTAAATGACCCCAATGACCTTGCTTCCACAACTGCTGCTGGCAACGCATTCCATGCTCTCACAACTCTCTGCGTAAAGAACCTGCCTCTGACATCCCCTCTATACTTTCCACCAACCAGCTTAAAACTATGACCCCTCATGCTAGCCATTTCTGCACTGGGAAATAGTCTCTGGCTATCAACTCTATCTATGCCTCTCATTATCTTGTATACCTCAATTAGGTCCCCTCTCCTCCTCCTTTTCTCCAATGAAAAGAGACCGAGCTCAGTCAACCTCTCTTCATAAGATAAGCCCTCCAGTCCAGGCAGAATCCTGGTAAACCTCCTCTGAACCCTCTCCAAAGCATCCACATCTTTCCTATAATCGGGCGCCCAGAACTGGACGCAGTATTCCAAGTGCGGTCTAACCAAAGTTTTATAGAGCTGCAACAAGATCTCACGACTCTTAAACTCAATCCCCCTGTTCATGAAAGCCAAAACACCATATGCTTTCTTAACAACCCTGTCCACTTGGGTGGCCATTTTAAGGGATCTATGTATCTGCACACCAAGATCCCTCTGTTCCTCCACACTGCCAAGAATCCTATCCTTTCAAATTTGACCTCCCAAAATGCATCACCTCGCATTTATCCAGGTTGAACTCCATCTGCCACCTCTCAGCCCATCTCTGCATCCTGTCAATGTCCCGCTGCAGCCTACAACAGCCCTCTACACTGTCAACGACACCTCCGACCGTTGTGTCATCTGCAAACTTGCTGACCCTGGTACCTGGTGCTATGATGTTGTGGCCATAACAGAGACATGGGTTTCTCATGGGCAGGAATGGTTGCTGGATCTTCCAGGGTTTAGAACATTTAAAAAGAATAGGGAGGGGGGAAAAGAGGAGGGGGTGTAGCACTACTAATCAGAGAGGGTATCACAGCTACAGAAGCTTCCTTTGTCGAGGAAGATCTGCCTACTGAGTCAGTATGGGTGGAAATTAGGAACAGCAAGGGAGTAGTCACCTCGTTAGGGGTTTACTACAGGCCCCCCAATAGCAGCAGGGAGATTGAAGAAAGCATAGGTCGACAGATTTTGGAAAAGTGTGCACGCAGTAGGGTTGTTGTAATGGGTGACTTTAACTTTCCTAATATTGATTGGAACCTCCTTCGAGCAGAAGATTTGAATGGAGCTGTTTTTGTAAGGTGTGTTCAGGAGGGTTTCCTAACGCAGTACGTTGACAGGCCGACGAGGGGAGAGGCCATTCTAGACTTGGTGCTCGGAAACGAGCCGGGGCAGGTGTCGGATCTTGTGGTGGGAGAGCATTTTGGTGATAGTGACCATAACTGCCTCACATTCTACATAGCTATGGAGAAGGAGAGGATTAGGCAGAATGGGAGGATATTTAATTGGGGAAGAGGAAACTATGATGCGATTAGACATGAGTTAGGAAGCATGGACTGGGAGCAGTTGTTCCATGGTAAGGGAACTATAGACATGTGGAGACGGTTAAGGAACAGTTGTTGGGAGTGATGAGTAAATATGTCCCTCTGAGACAGGCAAGAAGGGGTAAGATTAAGGAACCTTGGATGACGAGAGCGGTGGAGCTTCTAGTGAAAAGGAAGAAGGTAGCTTACATAAGGTGGAGGAAGCTAGGGTCAAGTTCAGCTAGAGAGGATTACATGCAGGCAAGGAAGAAGCTGAAAAATGGTCTGAGGAGAGCCAGGAGGGGGCACGAGAAAGGCTTGGCAGAAGGAATCCGGGAAAACACAAAGGCATTTTACACTTACGTGAGGAATAAGAGAATGATCAAAGAAAGAGTAGGGCCGATCAGGGATAGCATAGGGAACTTGTGTGTGGAGTCTGAGGAGGTAGGGGAAGCCCTAAATGAGTTTTTTGCTTCTGTCTTTACGAAAGAAACCAACTTTGTAGTGAATGAAACCTTTGAAGAGCAGGTGTGCATGCTGGAATGGATAGAGATAGAGGAAGCTGATGTGCTGAAAATTTTGTCAAACATTAAGATTGACAAGTCGCCAGGCCCGGATCAGATTTGTCCTCGGCTGCTTTGGGAAGCGAGAAATGCAATTGCTTCGCCACTTGCGAAGATCTTTGCATCCTCGCTCTCCACTGGAGTCGTACCTGAGGACTGGAGAGAGGCAAATGTAATTCCTCTCTTCAAGAAAGGAAATAGGGAAATCCCCGGCAATTATAGACCGGTAAGTCTCACGTCTGTCATCTGCAAGGTGTTAGAAAGGATTCTGAGGGATAGGATTTATGACCATCTGGAAGAGCATGGCTTGATCAAATACAGTCAACACGGCTTTGTGAGGGGTAGGTCATGCCTTACAAACCTTATCGAGTTTTTTGAGGATGTGACTAGAAAGGTTGATGAGGGTCGAGCTGTGGATGTGGTGTATATGGACTTCAGTAAGGCATTTGATAAGGTTCCCCATGGTAGGCTCATTCAGAAGGTCAGGAGGAATGGGATACAGGGGAACTTAGCTGCTTGGATACAGAATTGGCTGGCCAACAGAAGACAGCGAGTGGTAGTAGAAGGAAAATATTCTGCCTGGAAGTCAGTGGTGAGTGGAGTTCCACAGGGCTCTGTCCTTGGGCCTCTACTGTTTGTAATTTTTATTAATGACTTGGACGAGGGAATTGAAGGATGTTCCCTATGTTATCATAGTTCCCTATGCTATCCCTGATCGGCCCTACTCTTTCTTTGATCATTCTCTTATTCCTCACGTAAGTGTAAAATGCCTTTGTGTTTTCCCGGATTCCTTCCGCCAAGCCTTTCTCGTGCCCCCTCCTGGCTCTCCTCAGACCATTTTTGAGCTCCTTCCTTGCCTGCATGTAATCCTCTCTAGCTGAACTTGACCCTAGCTTCCTCCACCTTATGTAAGCTACCTTCTTCCTTTTCACAAGAAGCTCCACCGCTCTCGTCATCCAAGGTTCCTTTATCTTACCCCTTCTTGCCTGTCTCAGAGGGACATATTTACTCATCACTCCCAACAACTGTTCCTTAAACAGTCTCCACATGTCTATAGTTCCCTTACCGTGGAACAACTGCTCCCAGTCCATGCTTCCCAACTCATGTCTAACTCATGAGATATTTGCAAATGTAGCAAAATGAGCCAGAAGTTAGATAAAAATGCTACATCAAGATGCAGAATTGCCTGTCTGCAAAGTACATGCTTTCTGAAAGAACTCTGCAAGCTTTTCAGCACCTGAGACATGTTCTGCCACAATATCTCTGCCTTTCTCTGGCATTTTTGCACTTTGATGTCTCAACTAGAACTTAATGTTTCACAGTACTCCTGTCTTGCCTGGTTGTTTATCACAGGCATAAGCCAGGCAGCTTAGCACTGTTATTACCAGCAGTCAGTCAAGGATTTGTCAGCAGCTGTGGCAACAAACATATGTTTCGACCAAATAGTCGCGTCACAAAGTCTCAGGGAAAGTTCTCAGTCAGGGCAAGGGAGACAGGATTAAGTCAAGAGATCCTGACACAGCATGTCCAAGAAATTACTCAATATCAGCCATGTGGGGCAAGCACGATCAGAGGATCTGTATCACCATAGTACAGAGAGGTGGCCACACTCACTACTAATTGCATTCTCAAAATGCTCCAGGAGATTGGTTGAGCCTGAATTATGATCATCAATCCAAGCTGACCCTGTCCATTCTTGCCATTGGGGGTCAGTTTGATGAAATTCTCAAAGGTGTTCAGGAGATTGGGAGTTTCATAGCTCCCTGAAATAGCAACACAAGTGGATAAGACGGTGAAGAATTTCACTTTCACGGTCCACAGCATCAGGATCTGGTCAGCTTTGATATCTGGCTCATAAGTGAGATGAGGCTTTTTTTTCAAACATGGCAGAGCATGCATTGTTCCTACGAGAGCAACTGTGGTTATTCATGCTCTTTTTTTTGTTTCAACCATGAAATGGCCACAACTTGATCAAAAGTGAAAGTAGCCATCAACCAGTTTGAACTGTCGGTTGTCAAATAAATTAAGACAGAGATAAATGTATTTGTGGGAGATTTTTAAAAAAATCATTCATGGGATCTTGATATTACTGGATAAGAATGGCAGTTTCCTTCCCTAATGGACATAGGTTTTTCCAACAATGACAACGGATTCACGGTCATCATTAGATTCTTATTTCCAGATTTTTTTTTCAAACTCAAATTCCACCATCTGGAATGGTGGGATTCAAACCTAGGTCCCCAGACCATTATCTCGGTCTCTGTGGAGTAAAGTACAGCAGACTAAATAGAAAATAAACCAAGACATTGTATGATATCTAGCGCATACGTATTCATCATGAAATCCATCACTGCCATGGACATCAGGTAAAGATCTGAAGAGACTGCATTCCCCGCCCCCCGCGAACAGAGTCACAATGGACACCAGGTTTCATAGCCGATTGGGAAAATGCAATCGGGGATATAGTACTGGACTCCTCCCAATCTTTTGTTTAGACTTAAAACTTTCATTTTGTGGGCAAAAATCAAAAGGAAACATTACGATTGTTTACAAATCAACAAATACCTATTAAAAGTCGAAACGTGTCTGTGGAGAGCAATAGGATCCGTAATTGTAAAAGGTGTGCAGACATAACTAATAAATAAAGGGCCATCAAGATCATCATAGGATTCCTACAGTGTGGAAGATGGCCATTCAGTCCATTGAGTCCATACAAATCCTCCAAAGAGCATCCCATCCAGTCTCACACTGTCCTTGCATTTTGCACACAAGACACTAAGGGTAATTTAGCATCGTCAATCGACCTAATTTGCACATTTATGGACTGTGGGAGGAAACCAGCGCAGACAGGGTCTGGGTAAGACACTTTTCATAGGTTCAGTGTGGACTTGATGGGCCAAGTCATCTGCTTCCACTCTGGAGGGATTCTACGATCTCCAGAAACAAGCCCAAAAATACCTGGTTTGGAAACAGCTAACAGCAGAATTTTAAAAAAGTTACTCAAATTTGCTGCTAGTTAACCAGTCCTGATGAACCAGGAAATCCCTTTTCACACACTGTGCTGGTGGATAGTCTTTAGTCAGTGTGAATGTGTCGTGACGTGACTATTTCCAAGCTCCACCTGACAAATATACAACTGTTATTAACATTTTATTCACAACATCAGCACCTTTAATTGAGCAGAGATTAGTAACATCAGTACAAACAGCCAAAAACTATGGTTCATTTGATCGTGAGCGTGATAGCAAAATCCTTTAACTGTGGTTCTTTGTGACAGTTTGGATGACTGAGTGAATGCTTTCCCACACTCAGAGCTCACGAATGGTCTCTCCCCAGAGTGAAATCGCTGGTGTGTCAGAGGGGAATTCGAGTCAGAAAAACTTTCCCACACACAGAACAGGCCAATGGTCTCTCTCCAGTGCGAATTTGCTGGTGTATCAGTAGGTGAGTTGTCTGAGTGAATGCTTTCCCACATTCCAAGCAAGTGAATGGTTTCTCTCCAGTGTGAACTCCCTGGTGTTTAAACAGGTTAGATGACTGAGTGAATCCCATACCACAATCAGAGCGGGTGAATGGTTTCTCTCCAGTGTGACTCTGGTGGTCAGTTTCCAGCTGGGATGGATGAAGAAATTCCTTCTTGCAATCTGCCCATTTCCACAGTGTCTCCCAAGTGTCACTGCGATGGTGTTAGAACATTTCAGATGAATCTTCAGACTCTTTTACACACAAACCATTTGCATTTGTCCAAAGTGTGAGTGCTGCTTTCTTCTTCAACATTCAAAATCCTGAGATAATTGGGTTGTGAACTAAATAGGGAGACAGATCGAAGATGGAGAGAGAAGATATGTGGAGAGGAGACGGACAAGTCAAAGATGCCAGCATGGAGCAGGTAAAGGTGAGTATAGGTGGGGAGGTAGTGAGGTGATAGGTCAGTTTAGGGAGGACAGACAGGTCAGGGGGGTGGGATGAGGTTAGTAGGCAGTAAATGGGGGTGCAGCTTGAGGTGGGAGGAGGGGATAGGAGAAAGGAAGAACAGGTTAGAGAGGCAGGGACAACCTGGGCAAGTTTTGGGATGCAGTTGGGGGAGGGAAGATTTTGAAGCTTGTGAAATCCACATTGACACCATTGGGCTGCAGGGTTGCCAGGCAGAATACGAGTTGCTGTTTCTGCAACCCTTGGGTGGCATCGTTGTGGCACTGCAGGTGGCCCAGGGTGGGCATTTCGTCTGAGGAATGGGACGGGGAGTTGAAATGGTTCACGACTGGGAGGTGCAGTTGTTTATTGTGAACCGAGTGTAGGTGTTCTGCAAAGCAGTCCCCAAGCCTCCGCTTGGTTTCCCCAATGTAGAGGAGGCCACAACGGGTACAGGGGATGCAGTATACCACATTAGCAGATGTGCAGGTGAACATCTGCTTGATGTAGAAAGTTTTCTTAGGGCCTGGGATGGGGGTGAGGGAGGTGGTGTGGGGGCAAGTGTAGCACTTTCTGCGGTTGCAGGGAAGAGTGCCAGGTGTGGTGGGGCTGGAGGGGAGTGTGGAGCCACAGGAGTCACGGATAGAGTGGTCCCTCCGGAAAACAGGCAAGGGTGGGGAGGGGAAAATGTCTTTGGTGTTGGGGTCGGATTCCTGATTGCGGAAATGTCAGAGGATGATGCGTTGGATCCGGTGATTGGTGGGGTGGTACGTGAGGATGAGGGAGATTCTTTTTCGGTTGTTATTGCAGGGACGGTGCGCGAGGGAGGAGTTGTGGAAAAATGCGGGAGACACGGTCAAGGGCATTCTCGATCACTGCGGGGGGGAGGAGGGCAGCGTTGCGGTCCTTGAAAAGGAAGGACATCAGATGTACGGGAGTGGAATCCTGGGAGCAGATTCGGCAGAAGTGAATGAATTGGGAATAGTAGATGGCATTTTTTTAGGGCGGTGGGTGGGAGGAGGTGTATTCTAGGTAGCTGAGAGAGTCGGTGGGCATGAAATGGATATTGGTTTCCAGACGGTTGCCCAAGATGGAAACAGAGGTCCAGGAAGGTGAGAAAGATGTTGAGATGCCCAGGTGAGCTTAATGTTGGGGTGGTAGGTGTTGGTGAAGTGGATGAACTGTTCGAGCTCCTCATGGGAGTACGAGGCAGCGCCAATACAGTCATCCATGTACCGGAAGAAGAGGTGGGGTTCAGGGCCAGTGTATGTACGGAAGAGGGATTGTTCCGACAAAGAGGCAGGCATAGCTTGGGCCCATGCGGATACCCATGGCCACCCTCTTTGTCTGTAGGAGGTGGGAGGAGTTGATAGAGAAATTGTTGAGGGTGAGGATGAGTTCACCTAAGCGCATAAGGGGGTCAGTGGAGGGGAACTAGTCAGACCTGCAGGACAGGAAATAGTATAGGGCTTTTAGGCCATCTGTGTGGGGAATGCAGGTGCTAATGTGCTGTACTGCATCTGCTGTACCCGTTGTGGCCTCCTCTACATCAGGGAAACCAAGCAGAGGCTTAGGGATCACTTTACAGAATATCTACGCTCAGTTCGCAATAAACAACTGCTCATCCCCGCCTCCCTAACATGTTCTTCCTCTCACCTATCCCCTCCTCCCGAGACTGACCTATCCCCACCTACATTCACCTTTACCTGCTCCATCCCCACCTCTTTAACTTGTCTGTCTCCTCTCCACCTGTCTCCCTGTTTATTTCAGTATCCCCTGCCCCTTCCCCATTTCTGAAGGGTCTAGGCCCGAAAATGCCAGCTTTCCTGCCCCTCTGATGCTGCCTGTCCTGCTGTGTTCCTCCAGCCCCACACCTTGTTCTCTCACTTTCAGCCAGAGGCGGCCGCGCATGCGCCCAGCTTCACCTCGGCCCTTTTAAAGTTTCAAAGCTGCCGCACATACGCCCCGCGGATCATTGCCCCCAATAAAGATGGTGACGGTCACACGGGCCTATCGCCATCTGAGGCATTGATTTGTTTTCTGCAAACATGAGTCTGGGAGTTTTAAATGTGTGTGTTTTCCAACGTGCACTAAGTCTTTGTACAACTTCCAAACCCATACGAATATCACTTCCCTCCCGCTTTCTGCCGATTTGCTTTCTTTACTGTGTCCTGCTCTTACCTCAATTGCACAAATCTTGGACTCAGCGAAGGATCTAGGCCCAAAACGTCAGCTTTCCTGCTCCTCTGATGCTGCTTGACCTGCTGTGTTCATCCAGCTCTACACCATGTTATCTCGGATTCTCCAGCATCTGCGGTTCAAATTATCTGAGCAACTCTGCGCTGCTCTCGTGAATGATCATGTGGTTTTCACCGATCCCGCCCCCCCCTCCTCATTCTGATTGGTTAGAATGGCAGCGACATCCGCCAGTCATGCACGGCAGCCCTATTGGCCCCTCGCTGACATCAATCACCCAGATGCCATTGTGATCTGGAGCATGCGCAGTGCTTCATGTTGTCATTGTGAGAAGCTAATGATGGTCATCACAATGTTGCATTTTGAGACAAATGAGACTGAGAACTGGATGAGAAAGATTGTTACATTCGCGATCCTGGGGTTTTAATAAGTCGCTCTGAGGGAGGGGCACTGCACCCGAAACGTTAACTCTGTCTTTTTACCTTCACAGATGCTGCCAGACCTGCTGAGCTTTTCCAGCAACTTTGTTTTTGTTCCTGATTTATAACATCCCAGTTCTTTTGTTTATTTTTAATAAGTCGCGATTGAAAAGGCTTCCTGCAGCTCAAAGCTAAAGATAGCTCTTGATACCGCTCTGGCAGCGAATAGAGAAATAGCAGTGAAATAAGGGTGATAAATACAGGTATAGCAGTCCTCAGGTAAGATGTAAAGAGAATAATTATGAATATGAAGAACACCACGTGGTTAAGTGAGGTGAGTGTTGTTCATATGAACTGTGATTGGGCAGAGAGGGAGGTTAATCAAAAAAGAACAAGCAGAAAAGAGATTCTCAAGAAAGGTCTGTGTAATGGAAAGCAACGAGAATCAGAAGATAAAAGTCCATGACAGAAGAAAAAGTTTGAAGGCCGAGGCTGCAAAAACTCCAATAAGTTGTATCACTGCTCTACTGCCTAGTTATTGGCATAAGCAGTATAATCCACATTCAACTGTAAATAGAGATAATAAAATGTGAGGCTGGATGAACACAGCAGGCCAAGCAGCATCTCAGGAGCACAAAAGCTGACGTTTCGGGCCTAGACCCTTCATCAGAGAGGGGGATGGGTAGAGGGAACTGGAATAAATAGGGAGAGAGGGGGAGGCGGACCGAAGATGGAGAGTAAAGAAGATAGGTGGAGGGAGTATAGGTGGGGAGGTAGGGAGGGGATAGGTCAGTCCAGGGAAGACGGACAGGTCAAGGAGGTGGGATGAGGTTAGTAGGTAGATGGGGGTGCGGCTTGGGGTGGGAGGAAGGGATGGCTGAGAGGAAGAACCGGTTAGGGAGGCAGAGACAGGTTGGACTGGTTTTGGGATGCAGTGGGTGGGGGGGAAGAGCTGGGCTGGTTGTGTGGTGCAGTGGGGGGAGGGGACGAACTGGGCTGGTTTTGGGATGCGGTGGGGGAACGGCAGATTTTGAAGCTGGTGAAGTCCACATTGATACCATTAGGCTGCAGGGTTCCCAGGCGGAATATGAGTTGCTGTTCCTGCAACCTTCGGGTGGCATCATTGTGGCACTGCAGGAGGCCCATGATGGACATGTCATCTAAAGAATGGGAGGGGGAGTGGAAATGGTTTGCAACTGGGAGGTGCAGTTGTTTGTTGCGAACTGAACGGAGGTGTTCTGCAAAGCAGTCTCCAAGCCTCCGCTTGGTTTCCCCAATGTAGAGGAAGCCACACCTGGTACAGTGGACCTGGAAATAGCTGTCTGAGTTTGTCACTGTAGTTTACTTCATAACAGATAAACTCCACACTTTGTCTCAATAAAGCCGACAGTTGGTTCACAAATTAGTTCTGCTGCCAAGTCTGTTCCTGTTTGAAAAGGGGTATAGATCACATTTAAATAGAAAATGCTAAATATCAATCCAGGCTGGCAGCCAAACTCCACTCCCTCACCACTGACTCCATCCCTGCCCCTGGTAACTGGCTGGTAACACACTGCTCACAGTCATGGTGCAATATTTCACCCCAAGGTGAGCTTCCAACCACATTACTCACACCCCGCCCATTATCACAAAGGCCACATACAATTTCAACCTCAACAGCATCTTAGTTCATTTGCTGCTGAAACTCTCATCCATTCCTTTGTTACCTCTCGACTTAACTCCCCAAACACACTCCTGGCCGGCTTCTTAATACTACTTCCCTGAAATCTTGAGATGATCCAAAAATCTGCTGCCCATGTGTTTACTCTCACCCATTTCAGCATCTTCGAGTTTTGCCATCCTGTGCTCATTAACATGCACATTTTCTGGGTGGCAAAGCACCAAGGTATTGAAATTCATATCCTTATTTAGAAATTTTGTCATTATATCTCCTTCGTTTGATAGTCCCTCCAGCTGCAAAACCCTCTGAGGTATATCTGAAGAAGGGTTACTGGTCATAAAACAATAATGCTGCTCTTTCTCCATAAGCACTGCCAGATAAGCTGAGTTTTTCATCAATTTCTGCTTGTGTTACTACTTTCAAGCATCTACTGTTCTTTTGGTTTCTCCTTCAAGACATTTGTTCTCCCTGACTTCCAACCGCCAGTAGATTTCTGGTTTTAACTCTCCCACCTTTTTCATGTTTTCAGCTTCCAAGGCCATAAGCTCTTGAATTTATTCCCTAAACATCCCTGGATTCAAAGCCCTTTGTTTGTTCAGGATATTCCTTGAAACCTACTTCTTTGGCCAGTTTTGGGTCACTTGTCCTAATAAGTGCCTGGTATCAAATATTGTTTTATGACAACCTTGTGTAATATGTCAGATCATTGAATTGAATCAAAAATGTGAAAACATTTAAATTGTCCTTTTGGAAAACATCACTAATTCTTCATGATCATTTGGGAACTCCTTACCTAATATCATTGCAAGTGCGACTTCACCACACGACCTGCACTGGTTCAGAAAGGTCAAACATCAAATTATCCAGATGTAACTGAGGATTGGCAATAGTTACTGATACCTTTGGAGAGTGATCCAAAGTTCATGTATCAGGATATGGTGAATGAATGACATGGTACAGAACTCGTTGGATAACATAAGCTCAGAAACAGAACAGCGACGTCTTTCTTCTGACTCGAGAGGGTCTAACTTTTTAATGGAAAAATGTTCAGGTTCATTTATAGTTCTTCACGAAGAATGAATTGTTGATCTTATTCGGCTGCATGTGTACAAATAATTTCTTTAGATGTGAGGTCAAAGAAATTCAAAACTATTCCCCATCCTCCCACAGACTTTGTCTCACTGTTAAGGTGTCTACTCATGGACCTAGGGGATCCAGGTATATGATTATTTGAAGTTTACATCACATTTAGACAGTCGTTAAACATGCTTTTGGCACGCCAGCCTTCATTGCTCGATCGTTTCAGTTTAGGAGTTGGGAAGTCATATTGAGGTTGCACAGGATGTTGATGAGACCTCTTCTGGAATACAGTGCGCGGTTTCTGTCGCACAATTACAGGAGGCATATTATGAAGCTGGCGAGTGTTAAGAAGAGGTTTACCAGGATATTGCCTGGTATGGAAGGTTTGATTTATAAAGAAAGGTTGGATAGACTTTGACTTTTCTCGCTGGTGCTTAAGAGGTTGAGAGGCGGCCTGTTAGAAGTTCATAAAATAATGAGACATGTAGATAGTATGAATTATGGTCATCATTTCCCAAGGGTGGGAGATTTCAAGACTGGGGGGATGTTTTTAAGTTGCGAGGAGATTATGTAATAAAAAAAGATATGTGAGGCAGAATTTTGCAATGACTGTGAATAAAACAATGGCAAGTTCCAGCAGAGAAACAGGTGGCAAACAGGTGAGGGGATAGTGAAGCAGGCATGTGAGGGCTAATGTGTTTCGTTTGCCAGTGACATTCACTGCTTCACAAAGGGGAGAACATTGAAGTGCAGCAGTGACGGTGATTATTTTATTGGATATTCACCTTGCAAATGGTTTTTCTGCCAGTATCCCTGATTACATCACAATCTACGGGATGAAAGCTGCAGCAAGACATGTGGAGCCAGTGGTGTCATTGATACTGCGTCGGAATTTGGATTGGAATATTGTATCCTGTCTCACTCGAGTAAAGTTGACAGCTTTTCTACCCTTGCAAACTGACAGAATCTCCCGAAGAGGAATGTCTGCCCAACGCTGTTCTTGTCAGGTTCCCAGCAGCTGAAGTGAATGGATCGCTGGGTGTTGGAAATTGAAAATTGAAAGTGAAAGGTAAATGAGTAACATGAGTGTGGGGCTACTTCAGCTCACAGTCTATTTCATATCCCAGCTCATGGCAACGGTGCCCATTGTCAGGAGAAACTGCTTATGTTCCACATAAAGCTGCCTTTTGTTGGGAAACCTTGTGTACAGCGGGATAAGCAGGTAGAACAGTGTGTGTATAATATCACAAAGACTGACTTTGAGCCACACATAAAACAGTAAAGTTAACAAGTAAAGTTGTGAGCTTGTTTTCGTTTAGACTTTTCGTCACCATGCGAGGTAACGTCATGGGTGAGACTTCCGATGAAGTGATGTTGTCCTCCTCCACTTGGAATTTATACTGCCTGGTCCGTTCCGGCGACTTCTGTCATTGTGCATTCTGTTCTGTATGGGTTGCATATGGGGTCCAATTCTATATGTTTGCTGACTGCATTATGGATTGAGAACCATGCCTCTAGGAATTCCCATGTGTGTCTGTGTTTGGTTTGCAATACTATGGTTATGTTGTCCCAGTTAAACTGATGGCCTTCATTATCCGGGTGTACTGATATTAGGGAAAGTTTGTCATGTCATTTTGCTGCCGGCTGATGTTCATGTACACTGATGGCTAGTTTCCTTCCTGTCTGTCTGATATAATGTTCGTGGTAATCGTTGCGCGGTATTTTGTAAACAATGTCAGTTCTGCATGTCGTGGGTATGGGGTCTTTAATCCTTGAGAATGTTTGTCGTAGCATGGCTTTGGGCTTGTGTGCTACCGTAACTCCTAGTGGTCATAGGAGTTGTCAGTTCTGATATGTTCTTGATGTATGGCAGTGTGTCCAGTGTGTTAGGGCATAATGTGTCCTCTTCGTGTTGCTGTTTAGTCAGCACCTGCGGATGAAATTGCAGGGATATCCATTCAAAGCGAAGATTTTGTATTGGTGTTCTTCCTCTTTCTGCATAGTTCTGGGTCATTGCAATGAGTGGTGGTCCGTTTAAATAGTGTCCCGACACAGCTTAGTTTGTGCAAAACTGACCTGAGTTAGTTGCCACATTAAAAGTATCCGAGCCCCTCGAGGCACTGACCCGAGTTGTGATGTGCAAAGGACAACACACAAAGGAGGATCCTTGTGTGATTGATCCAATGTGGTCTGTATAACACGGTAACAGTGAAGACTGGTCTTCAGCACCCACATTGAACCTGACTCCACTTGGCCTCCAGCCAACTCTCACAAACTATCATTGCCCTTCACTTTTCCTGAACTCCCCTCTATTCTTGTTTTAAACTGATTGCACGCCAGGCAGTTTCAGCTGGCATTGCTGATGTGGAACTGTAACATGGAGTGAATTGATTTTGACTGATCAATGACATAATTCTGCTTCTCAAGATCAGTCAGTATTTCAGATTTATTACTTTAAATGATAACCATGAACAGGCTACGACAGTGAAGGCACTGAATCGTAATCTCTGGACCAGCAGGAAAGATCAGTTTATGGCACTCAGGACACTGTCTGATTCGGCCTTGCATTCTCCCAACCTTCTGCACATGATGCCCCTCTGCTGTGTTTCGGTTTTGTTACGTCTTGATATATAACAGTCTCCAGTTATCTATTCTTTTGTTATTTCCAATACATGAGACCCTCTTTCCATGTCTTGTGCCTGGCCCCACAGCTCAGTGGCCAGAGCACTGGTCTCAGAAACTAGTGGTTGTGAGTTCGAGCCTGTGATAGTGTTTGTACACACCCTGCTTCAAAGGTCAAAAAGAGCCCTTTAAAAATTATCTGAAATTATAACAGTATCATTTCCTCCACAGACCAGAAATATGTGTGAATTTCCACATTGCTGTTTGTCCTTCCACTTGAGGAGCAGCATTTGGAATGGCAGGAAGCAGCTGACATCAGTGATGTTTGGCTGGAAGTACAAGGTGAAGCAGGAAAACTGTAGGTGAGCAATGGGGGAGGAGCACAAACCCAGGGCATCCGTCAAATACTTCCATTTGTTGCTGTAAACAGGTTCTAGTTTTGGAGTCTGGAATGGGACAGTAGAGCCAAGTGAGTGAAGTTCTGCTTTCTGGGGGTTGCTCTCTCCGAAAGCCTCTGGCACTCTCGGTGGAAGGTGTCCTTGTTTCTTTCCTTCTGTGGGTGAAAATGAGGTTCACTTCCCCGAGGGGGCATGAGCACAGTCTTCCCACCCCAAACTTCAGTTTTGCTTGTTGGTTCCTCAAAGTGTTGATCCAGAAACCCGCACAGCACACACTTCATTGGGGAAGAGAATGGCCTGAGGTCGTCATCATTGGACACTTAATCCAGAAACCCAGATAGTATTTTGGGAGCTTGTGTTTGAATCCCGTTGCAGCAGACGGCGGAATTTAAATTCAATACGAACCGTTATCAGTTAAGGGAAGTGAACTGCCTTCCTTGCTTACATGTAACTCCAGACCCACAGCAATGCGTTTGACTCTTCCCTGCTCTCTGGTCATTTAGGAATGGGTAATAAATGTTAGCCTAGCCAGTGATGCCCTCATCCCGTGAATGAATTTAAAAAGTACGTCAGAAATTCCTCCTGTCTGGAATGATAACTGATTCGCTTTGCCCAACCTTTATGCCAACTGAAGTCACCTGACTCTTGAAGTCAATGGCCATTCATCATAATTAGAGCTCCCCCTTTCTCCTGGTGTCTTCAACTTCCTGTTTAGTGCCTTCTGCTAAAATTACCACGATAGTTGACTGGGGTGTGTGTACACGGACCACGGTCAATTTCAGTCCCTTGCTGTTTCTAAACTGTACCTAAACTCCATTTCACCAGAACTAATATCGAGGATGCAAGTTTGCTCACTGAGCTGTAAGGTTCATTTTCAGACGTTTCATCACTTGTTTTTATTTGAAAAAAATATACTTTATTCATAGAAAGTACAAAAAATAAAACATTTATACACCGACCCAGTCATGCAAGCTGCTCCTGGTTACCCAGGGGGTACGGACACCAACGAAAGGCAAAAACAAAACAAAGAAGAAAAAAATACAAGGCAAAGAAAATACCCAGGCAGTCGTCTCCCCACAGAGTCCCCGTTAGCCCCCTGACCAGTTGGGGACGGCGCCAGCTGGGCCCAGTTACCAGATAGGTCCCTTTTTTTCCCATTCTGGACGAGGGGTTTCATACGGTGGTCTTTCCCCAACGCGCCTTGGCGGCGGCTGCCCCAAGCTTTAGCGCGTTATCAGCACGTAGTCCTGGACCTTGGAGTGGGCCAGTCTGCAACACTCGGTCGGGGTCAGTTCTTTCAGCTGGCAGACCAGCAAGTTGCGGGCAGACCAAAGAGCATCTTTCACCGCATTGATGGTCCTCCAGGCGCAGCTGATTTTGGTCTAGGTGTGCATCCCAGGAACAGCCCGTAGAGCAGGGAGAAGGAGGTGATTGACAGTCTCATCACCCCAACATCCGCCTCAAGGGCAGCATGGGGTGGCGCAGAGATTCCAGGTGTGCACAAAGGATCTCACTGGAAGAGCCCCTCTCACTGCCAGCCAAGTAATGTCCTTGTGCTTGTTTGAAAGTTCTGGCGATGAGGCATTCTGCCAAACGATTTTGGGAGTCTTCGAGGGGAACCACACGACAGGATCCACCCTCTCCTTTTCCCGAAGGGTCTCGAGGATCCTACGTGCTGACCACTACCTGACAGCCTTGTGGTCAAAAGGTGTCTCCTTTCATAAACTTCTCCACGAAGGACAGGTGGTATGCGACGGTCCAATTACTCAGAGCGTTCCACGGCAACAAGGCCAGGCCCATCCTTCGCAACACCGGGGACAGGTAGAACCTCAGTAAGTAAGGACACTTGGTGTTTGCGTACTGAGGATTTACCCAGAGCTTGATGCAGCCACACACAAAGATAGCCATCAGGGCGAGGGTGGCGTTCGGTACATCCTTTCCCCCATTTTCCAGGTCTTTGTACATGGTGTCCCTGCGGACCCGGTCCATTCTCGATCCCCAAATGAAGTGGAAGATGGACCGGTGACCGCAGCGGCGCAGGTCCAGGGAATAGGCCAGGTCTGCGCCACATACAACAGTACCAAAAGCCCCTTGCACCTGACAACCAGGTTCTTACCCACAATGGAGAGGGACCGAAGCTTTCTGTTGGTATTTGTTTTGATTGAAGAACTATCAGCATTTGGTGTGAAATTAATATTGTAGCAGGGCACTATCGAGCAGCCAAGAAAATGGGCGAGGAGGGTAGCCATTGAGTTCAAGTAGACGTCATCGATGTTTTCCGTGGTATCCCCAGAGTTAGTTCGTTCTGTTTCAGCTCCATTTAACATGGAGCTGCCCAGGACGTGACCATTCTCAGTTTGTGACTCTGAACAATCTTATTGGTGCAGGGTTGGAGTTGCGTTAGTGCCTTTGCAAGTCCTGTCATTTATTACACAAGCGGCTGCACGTCCAAAACGATCTCTGCGATTTCCAGTGAAGTGGAATCAAATTTCACTGCAAAACTGGAAACCAGGATTTTCAAAGCAGCAGAAGTGCAGTCATGTTTTCAGCATAGCTGCAGCTGCTCGTTTCACTGATAACGTTGGAAAGCTATGCTGCATCACAGAAAGCAAAGCAGTAAGAAGCTACGACGCCCAGCGTGGGGCTCGAACCCACGATGCTGAGATTAAGAGTCTCACGCTCTACCAACTGAGCCAGCCAGGCTTGACTTGGTTGTCTTGTTATTTATCTAAAATCCTTATTTTCCCTTTTCACACCAAAGCCCCTGCAACCTCATTTCAATGTGCCAAAGATGATCCACCTCGAAAATCACAAGTTCCCAGTTTATTCTGCTCAATCACAAATAATATCATTTACATCTTCCACTTTTCAGCTGTCACTCCTTCAGACCATAATAACCCATTTTCATTTAACATTCAAAACTCATATTTTAATGTCGGTGCCCTCATCCTTTAGCTGCCCATGTGACTGTCAGTCACTCTGGGATGGTGAATCTGCTGCAATAAACCCAGTGATTTCTGTTACAGATTGTGTGAGATGTGTGTCTGTCTGCCCAGTCTCACTTAATACTTTCAGCACTTTGTTTGATCAGTACATCAGCAACTTCTGTAGCTTCGCATTTGGGGGCTGGATTTTCACACTTCAGTTAAAAACTATTCAAAGATCAAGAAGAATCTGCTGCATACCTTGTGAAATGTCATTTTTCACAGGAGAAGAGACGTTCATACGGAGTGTCAGTTAAGTTTTCCCAAGTGGAGCTAAGAGAAAATTCCACTCACGCGGAGATTGTGTCAATGGTGCTCTGGGATTTACTGAGCGGGAGAAATCTTCCTGTTTTTTTCTTGATCTTGTGCTTGGTGGATGGAGAAGATTGGCCCTGGTTGTAGGATCTTGCCTGCCAGGGATGTGCAGCAAGCAGCTGATTGAAGATGCAGTGGCCATGGACAGTGTGATGACAAAATCCTGCTGCTTGTCCCTGTCTCACTGAGCGTGGAGCTGGGGAAGACACAATCGTTGATGGGTTTGTTTGATTCCAATCTCTTCATAAACTTCAATTAACTAAATGCAGGTACATAGTTGGTTTATTGTCGGATCACAATGTTGAGAATAACTGCTTTGAAACCTGGATGTCTGGAGGTCTGACTAGAAAACAGTGGAGCTGACAAAGTTTCGAAGCTATCTCCTGAAGGCATAATCCCGATTGACGATTTTCTGTATCACCGGCAACATCACAGGGTAGCAAAATAAAAGAAGCTGGGCTCTTGGGTAGCCTTGAAACGCCAATCTTTCTCTCAATAACTGAATGCACTGGCTATTTGCAAAACCGAAGCTATTGGCATGAAGCTTTGCCGAAGCTCCTAATGCAGGGAGCCAGTCTTGTTGCACAGCTGGAGGTCTCTCGGTTTTCAGCTCCAATCTCCAGTTTATGTGTGATGCTTACATGCATTAGAGTTGTGGAGTTAGCATGAACATGAGCAACAATGGTAACATTCACAGTGTGAACAACCAGCAAAGATACCGCCTCACAAAGCAGGGACCATTGAATTGAAGCAGTGACGGTGAGTGAGTTTTACTGGCAAAGAAAACACATTTGACATCACGAGTCTGCTTCAGGGTCTCTTTTACTGCTGGATTCATCATAAAGTTCCTTTCTGCTCTTCCACAAGCACTTCTGCTTCACCTTTACTTGTATTCTCATCCCTTCATTCACAGTTTGGCAGGAGTAACGAGGTGAGGCAGGATAAACTGCACCCTTACCAGGAATGTGGTGGTCTTAGCACAGAGACCACAAGCCAATCCCTCTCATTCTCTGGTGTCATCAATCAAACATTTTACACCAACAGTAAAGACAATCGCTATAATCCTATAATTGTGACATTGTTTTTTTTTTCCTGGTGGATTAGGAATTCCAATTTAAATTCTGGAGATTCATAATCTTTTGAGACAAGAAATGTCTCCTTACCTCAGCCATAACAAAAGACACATTATCTGAGGAATGTAAGTCCAGTACAAAACATCCCATTCTCAGAGTGTCTCCGAATGTCAGACTTTACACAGAGCATAAACAGGAAATGAGGGGTATATACAGATGGACTGTTAGATAATGTGAAAGACGGCCAGGTGGATACACAGAGACAAAGAGAGATAAGTAGAAGCTTACTGTGGTAGACACTGGAAGGACCAATTCTCCACTTCACATGGCTGCTGACAGAAAAGAAAAAAAAAACAGAGGATCGCATTACCTCAGGGCAACAGAAGGAGCATTAGTGCTGTTCAAGTCCCTTTAAAGTTCAAAAGTTAATGCTGGTAAGCTAAGGAGCAAGTGTGATTTTGATAAATAAATGATTCAAAAGATAAAGTTAACAATGTCTCCCAGCATATTACGATAGAAACACAGTTAACCTGGCAGTGACGAATGGTCAGTGGATCCGAAATGTTTCCCTCTGCAGATATTACCATGCTTGCTGAGTTTCTCTTTGGGTTACTGTTTTTGTGTCAGATTGTCAGATTTTTTATCTTAAATGATAACTTTTGGGACAAAACAGATCGGGTGTCAGCTCCTGAAAAATCAGTCAGAAGCGCTATCACCAACATAGAGTAGTACTACAGAGCTTCCATTCCCTTACGGGGAAATTGGTCTCAGGCCGCAGCGGCGAAAGTGCCAAATGCTAACCACTAGTCCACCAGGGAACGCGACCGAAAAGATTGTGTCTTTGCTTAGTGATCTGCTTTTGCGTTTTCATGTGTGATCACTTTCGCTGCAGATCGGTTTTGCCATCTCCGATTTTCTTTTTGCAGCATGTATCCTGGTGGCTCGCGTTTTGCCCATTTGTCCAATGTAGTGCTTGTCACAGTTCTTGCAAGGTATTTTGTAAATGACATTCGTTTTGCTCGTTGTCTGTCTAGGGTCTTTTAAGTTCATTAGTTGCTGTTTTAGTGTGTTGGTGGGTTTGTGGGCTACCCTGATGCCAAGAGGTCCGAGTAGTCTGGCAGTCATTTCAGAAATGTCTTTAATGTAGGGGAGCGTGGTTATGGTTTCTGAGCCTGTTTTGTCTGTTTGTTTGGGTTTGTTGCTGAGAAATCGGCGGACGGTGTTCATTGGGTACCCGTTCTTTTTGAATACGCTGTATAGGTGATTTTCTTCTGCTCTTCGTAGTTCCTCTGTGCTGCACAGTGTGCAGTGGCTCGTTGGAATAATGTTCTAATGCAGCTTCGTTTGTGGGTGTTGGGATGGTTGCTCCTGTATTTCAGTATTTGGTCCGTGTGTGTTGTTTTCCTGTAGACGCTGGTTTGAAGTTCCCCATTGGCTGTTCGCTCTACTGTGACATCTAGGAATGGCAGTTTGCTGTTGTTTTCCTCCTCTTTTGTGAATGCTATGCCAGTAAGGGTATTATTGATGGTCTTGAAGGTTTCCTCTGATTTGTTTCGTTTAGTGATGACAAAGGTGTCATCCACGTAGCAGACCCAAAGTTTGGGTTGGCTGATTGGCAGAGCTGTTTGTTCGAGTCTCTGCATTACTGCCTCTGCTAAGAACCCTGATATCGGAGATCCCATGGGTGTACCATTGGTTTGTCTGTAGGTTTTGTTATTGAAAGTGAAGTGGGTGGTGAGGCATAGGTCCACTAGCTTGCTGATGTTGTCCTTGCTGATGAGGTTGGTGGTGTCTGGTGTATGTGTCTTCTGTTCTTCTCATAATACTGCAGTCAGTGTTTCTTTGGCCAGGTTTTTTCTTGCAAGAACTGTGACAAACACCACATTGGACAAACAGGCAGAAAGCCAGCCACCAGGATACATGAACATCAACTTGCCACAAAACGACATGACCCACTATCACTCGTATCCTTACATACAGATGAGGAAGGACACCACTTTGATTGGGACAACACATCCATCCCAAGACAAGCCCAACAGAGACATGCACGAGAACTCCTAGAAGCATGGCATTCCAACCGGAATAAATTCCATCAAACAAACACATTGGCTCCAAAATCAGTCTACCATCCCCTGAGAAAAAACACAGGAAATGACATCACCAACCCAAGGAAGCCTGAACATATAAATAGAAAGCGGGACATGACACGGGGGCTTCACCCGAGGCCCACTGATCATGTTAACTAAAATGGCGACAAAACGTCTGGGAACAAACCTTCCAGCTCAGTGAACCAGCTTACATCCGGTAAAAATAAAGACCCATTCTTTTGTGGACCGAGAGGAGGACAGTGTGACCGTGTTGGAGGTGGAAAGAAGACGTCGGGTTGGCTGTGCACCCTTGCAACCGGTGGATCTTAATGCTGGATTCAGCCTAGCGCTGGGTCAGGGGAGCAGCCAACCTGCAACGATGGCTGCGATGAGTGCTCGTGCCCTGGGTCAGGGGGTCCAGAACACCATCCATGTTTCCGTGAAGAAGGTGGATGAAGGTGCACCTGTCGACTGCAACTTCTTCATGAAGAGGGTCCTGTTGGACTGTTGTGGGTTCACTGCTGCGGACATTTACTGCCTGCAGTATTTCCCTGGAGGAGGTTTATATGATGTAACCTTCAGGAGTGCCAAGCTTTGCGAGCGCTTCCTGGAGTTTTTCAAGCAGAAAGGAGGTAAGGGCCCCCTCACAGTACTGACCACTGTCCCGCTGTTCGTGATGTCAGTGCAGAGGAGCCGTATGGTGACTGTACACATATACAACCCGCATGTGCCAGCAGTTGATGTCCTGACCTTCCTCGGAAGGTATGTGAAGGTGGAAGGGGAAAGAACCAACATCATGGACCCTTCGGGATCTGGACCAGTAAGAGGCAGGTCAAGGTGACGCTGAGGAAGGACGTGGACGGGAACATCATACACCCACCATCCAGCGTCGCGATCGGTGGGAGCAAAGGCTACCTGACCTACGCAGGGCAACCTAAAGTGTGCCAGGCCTTTGGTAGGTCAGGTCACGTGGCGGCCGACTGCAAAGCCACCATCTGCAGGGAGGAGGGACACTTGGCAAACGATTGCCCACAAGAAAAAAGCTGCAACCTTTGCGGGGAAGCGGGCCACATCTATAGGGCATGCCCGCATCAGGGGAACACCTATGCCCAGGTCGCCAGCAGAGGCAATGCGGGGCGAGCCCCCCCAGAGGAGGGGAAGGCACCAGGCCCCTGCCAGGACCCCGCTAGTCTGCAGGACAGCCAGGTCGTGCAGGCGGGCCCAGCCCCACAGGATGGACCCGAGGCCAGCAAAGCGCCTCTGCAGGCTCTGCTCCCCCCGGACAACCCAGAGTCGATGGAGGAGGCGACAGGTGACCCAAGGGAGTGGACGACGGTCCGGAAAGTGAGGAGGAAGGTGTGCCGGTGGGCCCCGGCACCGCAGCCATCAGGCAGGAAGAGGCAGCTACAGGGGGGGGGGAAGATTCGGAGGGGACCCGCCCAAAGCAGAAGCTAAAGATCTCAAGGGAGAAGGAAAGCAGCACACCGCTTCCAGGTGATGGGAGGCGCCCTGAGACTCCCACCGACACCCAGCCACGCGCTGCTTTGGCCCTGGAGGCCCCCCCGAACCTTCAGGCGGGAAGCAGGAAGCAGTGTGTCCCCAGCCTGACCCAGAGCTGGACTCTCCTGACTCCATACCCCCGACGGGGGGATGCCACCCGGAAGGCAGCACGGACGGTTTCCTGAACCCGGAGAGCGTCCAGCAGTTAGCCCGGGCAATGGGCATGAAGGGACAGATGGAGGGGCTGGACCTTGGAATCGGGGAGGGTACTGCGGTCACTGCAGGTACGAGTTGCGAGCATTAATGTGCGCAGGGTCAAGTCCACCGCAAGATGTGTGTCCACGTCGGCCTCCCTGACCACCGTCAAGGCAGACCTCCTGTTTCTGCAGGAGTACGGGATACCGCAGCTCAGCAGGTACAGGAAGTGGTCGGGTGCCTGGACCTGTGGGCCTTTGATCTGGTCGGGGGGGGTGGGGGGGAAGCGACTGTTGCTCCTTGGGCCTGGCTATTCTGCTGCGGGGGCGCAAACTCATCATCTCTCAAGTTCAGGAGGTGGTGGCGGGGGTGCCTCCTAGTGGCTGATGTCACCTACAGGAACGCTCCCCTGAGGCTGATCAAGGTGTACACCCCAGCGGAGTGAGCGGTTGGCCGTCCTGCAGCGGCTTCCACCCCTGCTGGCTACGTCCAGGCCGGTCATCCTAGGCGGAGACTTCAACTGCATCATCGATGCAGATGGAACATCCGGCATGGGGACAGTAGGTGGGGGGGAAGTCAACCAGACGTCACATCCAGATTCCTGGTGGGCACGGTGAAGGACGCCAAGTTGATCAATGTCTTCAGCACCCGTGCAGACGGAGTGCAGTGGAGATGCACCTGGTCGCGGCCAGACGGGTCTATCAGCTCAAGGATAGACATCCTGTTTGTGTCGCGGGCGTTCTCAGTCAGGTCCACCGGCGTCGAGCCGGTGTTCTTCTCTGACCACTGCCTCCTGCTGGCCGACTGTCACTTACAGGACGACCAGCAGGCCGGCAAGGGGTCGTGGAACCTCAACACGACTCTGTTGACCACAGAGAACTTCAAGGAGCTTAAGAGGGAGTACGCTGGTTGGAGAACCGTGAAACCCCTCCGAATCTCTGGGCGACTGGTGGGAGACGGTGAAGGAGAACATCAAGAGGTTCTTTGTCCTCAAGGGCGTTCGGAAGGCGAGAGAGAGGTGGGGAAATCTGTCATGACTCCAGAAAAGGATGCAGAACCTGCTCCTCCTGCAGTCAATGGGGGTCGATTTCACAGAGGACCTCCGCGAGGTGAGGGGCCAGCAAGCCTCGCTCTTCGCCGCAGAGGCCTCCAAGATTATCTTGCGGTCCAGGGTCCACTCCGTGGAGCAGGCTGAGATGTGTTCGCGTTTCTTCTTTCAGAAGGTGCACAAAGAGAGCTCTGTGCTTAGCCGGCTGAAGGAGGACGACGGCTCGGTGATGTCGTCTCGGCCCCACATTTTGAGGATCAGCAGATTCTTCTTTGCCGGACTGAACAACACGAAGCCCACGGACAGCATGGCCTCCGAGTCGTTCCTGTCGTCTATCACGGAGGTCTTAGACGATGGCATGAGGGAGTGGCTGGGCCGGCCAATATCCCTGAACGAGCTGACCAGAGCACTCAAGTCCGTTGAGAGGAATAAGACTCCCAGGAGCGAAGGCTTACCGGTTGAGCTGTATTCCGCTCTGTGGGACCTGGTCGGTCAGGACCTGATGGAGGTGTATGACAGAGTGCTTCGGGCAGGGGAAATGTGCAAGTCCATGAGGAAAGGCATCATCACCCTCATTTACAAGGGGAAGGGGGAGAGAGAAGAAATTAAGAATTGGCGTCCCATTTCACTATTGAATGTGGACGACAAAATCATGGCCAAGGTCATAGCCAACCAGGGCAGGTCTGTCCTGGAGTCGCTGATTGCCCCTGACCAAACCTGTGCTGTGCCAGGCAGGAAGCTCGCTGGGAGCCTCGTGCTCATCAGGGATACGATCGCCTACGTGCAGGACAGGCAGGTGGACACCTGCCTCGTCAACCTGGACAAGGAGAAGGCCTTTGACGGGGTCTCTCATGCTTACATGAGGGACGTCCTCGCCAAATTGGGGTTCGGGGAGGGCATCCACAACGGGATCCGGCTGCTCTACACCAACATTGTTAGCGCAGTCTCGATGAACGGGTGGGAATCGGACAGTTTTCCCGTCAGATCTGGAGTCAGGCAGGGCTGCCCCCTCTCTCCTGCCTTGTTTGTGTGCTGTGTGGAGCCCATCGCCGCATCCATCAAGAAGGACGTGAGCCTGAAGTTCGTGACTATCCCAGGCAGCGGAGGCCTTCAGGTCAGGACCTCCCTGTACATGGACGATGTTGCCGGCTTCTGCACCGATCGGTCGGTGAGTAGGCTGTTGGACATCTGTGGCCAGTTTGAACTGGCTTTGGATGCCCAAGTCAATAGGGGTAAGAGCGAGGCCATGTTCTTTGGGAACTTCATCCCCCTCACCGTCAGGACAGACTACCTGAAGGTGCTCAGTGTTTGGTTCGGTGGAGCTGGGGCGTGCACTAAGACTTGGGAGGAGCGTATCACCAAACTGAAGCAGAAGCTGGGCAGGTGGACGCTCCGGTCCCTCTCCATCACGGGTAAGAACCTGGTTGTCAGGTGCAAGGGGCTTTCGGTACTGTTGTATGTGGCGCAGGCCTGGCCTATTCCCTGGACCTGCACCGCTGCGGTCACCCAGGCCATCTTTCACTTCATTTGGGGGTCGAGGATTGACCGGGTCCACAGGGACACCATGTGCAAAGTCCTAGAAAATGGGAGAAAGGGCGTACCAAATGCCACCCTCACCCTGATGGCTACCTGTGTGTGCGGCTGCATCAAGCTGTGCGTAGATCCTCAGTACGCAAACACCAAGTGTCACTGCTTACTGAGGTTCTACCTGTACTCGGTGTTGCGAAGGATGGGCTTGGCCTTGTTGTCGCAGAACGCTCCAAGTAGTTGGACCGTCCCGTACCACCTGTCCTTCGTGGAGAAATTTTTGAAGGGAAACACCTTTGACCACAAGGCCGTCAGGCAGTGGTCAGCACATAGTAACCTCGAAACCCTTCGGGAAAAGGAGAGGGTGGATCCCGTCGTGTGGTTCCACATGCAGACGGCCGAAGTCGTTTGGCAGAATGCCTCATCGCCAGAACTTTCAAACAAACATAAGGACATTGCTTGGCTGGCAGTGAGAGGGGTTCTGCCAGGGAGATCCTTTATGCATGCCCGGAATCTCTGCGCCACCGCAAGCTGCCCTCGAGGTGGCTGCGGGGTTGACGAGACTGTTGATCACCTCCTTCTGGAGTGTGCCTCTGCACAGGAGGTCTGGAGGTGGATGCAGTGATATTTGACAAGGTTTGTCCCGAGCAGCTCCGTGACGCGTGACTCCGTGCTCTACAGGCTGTTTCCCGTGAGGCACACCGAGACCAACATCAACCGCGCCTGGAGGACCATCAATGCGGTGAAAGACGCTGTTTGGTCTGCCCACAACTTTCTGGTCTGCCAGCTGAAAGAACTGGCCCCGACCGCGTTTTGCAAAGTGGCGCACTCCAAGGTCCAGGACTACGTGCTGAGGGACGCGCTAAAGCTTGGGGCAGCCGCCGCCAAGGTGCGGTGGGGAAAGACCACCGTATGAAACCCCTTGTCCAGAATAGAAAAAAAAGGGCCCTATCTGGTATCAGAGATAATGGGAACTGCAGATGCTGGAGAATCCAAGATAATAAAATGTGAGGCTGGATGAACACAGCAGGCCGAGCAGCATCTCAGGAACACAAAAGCTGACGTTTCGGGCCTAGACCCTTCTAGGGTCTAGGCCCGAAATGTCAGCTTTTGTGTTCCTGAGATGCTGCTCGGCCTGCTGTGTTCATCCAGCCTCACATTTTATTATCTTGGACCCTATCTGGTAACTGGGCCCAGCTGGCGCCTTCCCCAACTGGTCAGGGGGCCAATGCGGACTGTGCGGGGAGACGACTGCCGGGGTATTTTCTTTGCTTTTTTTGTCTTCTTTGTTTTGTTTTTTTCCTTTAGTTGGTGTACGTACCCCCTAGGTAATCCGGAGCGGCTTGCATGACTGGGTAGGTGTATAAATATGTTTTATTTTGTGCATCTTATGAATAAAGTATATTTTTTTAAATTCAAAAAAAGCGACGAAACGTGTGAAAATGAACCTTCCAGCTCGGTGAGCAAATTTACATCCAGTCTTGTTGTCTATTCGAAAACGTAATACCATGCCACAACTACCACAAAACATGGCATTGGACAGACAGAAAGGAAATTAGCCATCAGAATATGTGAACATCAGCTAGCAGCAAAATGGCACAATGAATTCTCCTTAATATCTGTGCATTCAGACAATGAAGGCCGTCAATTTAACTGAGGCTAAGTGGGCACAGTAGCCCACGCCAAACACACACATGCATGGGAATTCCTGGAGGCATGATTCTCCATCCATACTTCAAATCAACAAATTTATAGAATTGGACCCTATTTACAAACCCATACAGATCAAAACTGGAAATGACAGTACTCACCATAATGGACTGGAAAGCATAAATTCCCAGCACAGTAGAATAACATTGCTTCAAAGGCTGTCTCCAGGCACGGTGACAAAACTCCTGAACAAATATAAGCCAGCTCAGTGAGCAAGTCAACAGTCTTATCCACAACCCGAGCTATTGATCTTTGCCAAAACTTTAGACTACATTTTTCATTCTGTCCCATTGGAGAACAATTCTTGTAGCTCACAAAACTGCTACTTCAAAGTAACATCAAAAAAAAGTCCAAATGAATGCGTTGATGAGGGGAGTTCTGACCAGTCATGTAGATGTGGGTATCACCTGATGCATGGAGAGTGCTTTCTGACCAGAGCTGTAGCAGATGAGTGTCAGATACACAGACAGACTGGGCAAATAGATTCACATCAGAGCTCACATCTCCCAGCCTGGGAATCTGAGGCAGTGCTCAGACATTCAAGTAATGAGCCTCAATATCAGCTCAGCAAGATCTCACAATTGCATTTGCAGATACAAACTATTTTGTTTTACAATTTCATGATGCAATCAGGAAAATCCGTGATACAAAAAGTAACCTCCTTCTCACTCCACACCCTTTCTACCTCGGTACCGTCCTACAGGTAATATACATTCCCCAATCCCTAACATTCTGCAGGATCCCACCTTTTCCTACATTTGCACTATTCTCCCATGTCTGCAAATGTCCCTTTCTCTGGAACATGTCCAGGTTCTATAACCTTCCTATCTCTGAAACATCCCCAGAACAGCACCGGAGGTAAATGGAGGTGATTGAGATCGGGATGATTTTGTGCACATGAAAATTTTACATAAATACGGAGGGTTGCAATCACAGGAAGGGGTTTCAGGGAGCTAAAAAGCATGTGATCTGAATGCAGTAATATAAATAGAAACGGTTGTCAGGAGTAGAGGAGACTACACAGACGTCAATACATGTCAAGTTTGGGAAGGCTGTGCTAAGTGGACGAGATGTCATAGGTAGACAGGACCTTAGAACTAAGAGGAGGTCACATCAAGACAAAGAGATGTAGGGGCTGCATGAGTTCATAGAGAGAGGGAAGTTAGGAGGGCTGGAGCAGTTTGCAGGGATAAGGATGCTTATAGGATGGCGGTGCTTTACACGAACAGGGAATGTTTTATGGAATGGTGCATTGTACACAGAAAATAGGATCGAAAACAGAAATGGACGCTTATAGCGACTGAAGAAATGTACAGATGAAGCAAGACTTAGCTTCTGGAATTTAGATAGATGGGAAGGCTGGAGTCCAAAAGTGTCTTCAAAGAGACAGTTATACAGATAAAGTAGCATTGAACAAACTGGATAGGTTCCTGAGACACGGAGGGTTGTAGGGGTGGGTGAAATTTGCATTGACAGGGGTGGAAGAGCTATCTACAGAGAGGGGGGCATTTTTAAGCTACAGTAATAGGGAACACATTGCAGCATTACACAAAGAGACAGTGTTTGAGATGCTGGTTTACAAAGAATGGCAGGGCTCTAGGCAGGGGAGGAGCAAACAGCGAAATGGAACATTGCAACGGCTACAAAAAGTGTACAGAGTGTAGGGAGATTTATTGGGCCTGAAGGAGGTTAGAAAGACTGTGGGCTGCAGAGTCTGCAGGGACTGGAGGAGGCCTGACAGATGGGGAGTGAGACAGGGGCTGGAGGAATTTACTGGAGATAGACGTTTGCAGGAAAATGAGGAGTTTACAGATATAAAAGGAGGGCAACAGAGGCTGGTTCAGATTGCATACACAGGGTGGGCTGATGAGCTATACAGCATCATACAGACAGGTTTAAAGGAGCAGGAAACGGTAACAGAGATAGGGAAAGTTTCAATGTTGTAAGAGGTATGAGCGTGTGGGACAAGGTCACAGAGGCAGGGGTGGCTACAGGGATTGGAGGAGCACACGGAGGTCGGGACACTGGAGGATATAATGTTACACAATAGGGAGAATTCCAGCAGCTAAAGGTAAAGAAAACATGGAAGGCTATTGGGCTGCAGGAGGAAACAGACCATGAGTACTGCAGGTACTGGAGCAGGTTTGAGAGACAGGCAATATTCTGCAGTCTAACAAAGTTCCAGTGATAAGAGGCTGTGTAAGTTACACAGATCGGGAGGATAGTAGGAGCCAGAGGTGGTTATGGAGAGAGGCAGTGTTACGCTGAAACATAGGAAAATGGGTTAGGTGTAGGCTATTCAGCCCCATGGGCCTGCTCCACTCTTCAATCAGATCACGACTGATCATTTAGCTCAGTTCCCTCTTCCTGCTTTCTCCCCATACGGAAACTGTCATGACTGGAGCAATCTACAATGATAGGGAGTGTTGGAGTGAGTGGAGGAAGTTACAGAGATAAAGAGAGCTGTGGAGCACTGTCGAAGTTAAAGACACAGGGAGAGTCATTCAGCCTGGAGAAGATTACAATGTTACACAGAAGTGTACAGGCTGAAAGAGGTGACAAAACTAGAGGTATGTAGGGGTTAGAGAAGGTTACTGTGACAGGGAGGATGGTAGAAGCTTTTCTTCGTTATAAAAGTAATTATCATCTTTGTTTTTGAAAGAGATAACAGACAAAGGTTTTGAACGACTCAGGAGATTACTTGCACAAGGAAGGGTGGAGGAAGATGGAGTGTGTTGTCACTGATGAGTGTGTTGAGTTTATTGTGATTGTGAGGGTTGTAGTGATGAAACGACATGATAGCAAGGTTAGTAGAGACTTGATGGTGTACAGAGATAGGGAGGAGCTGCAAGAGGTGATGGTGATAGTGAGTTTGTGGTGATGGGGGATGGTTACATCAATAGTGAGGGGTTCGGGGGATGAAAAAAGTTATCAAGGCAGAGAGGTTTCTCCTGAATGGAAGAAATGCAAGGATTACAGGGTCTAGAGGGGATTACAGACAAAGGGAGGGTTGTAGGGTGGGGAAGAGGTTACAAAGACGGTTCGTGTTTTAAGGATGGGGGGCACTGATTGTGATCAATTGGCATAATTGACAGAGAGGATCTGTGGAGGTTACAGTACGAGAGAGGTTTGTACAGGCAATATGAGTTTACACAGACAGGAATGGTTCTCAGGGCTGGAGGAGGTAACTGTGAAAGGGAATGCTATAACGAATGGAGAAGGTAACATACACGGAGAATTTCAGTGGCAAAAAGGAGGTGACAGTCATACGGCCCTTTGTTTAGACAGCAGAAGTTTACATTTGCAAGTAGCACTTTGGAGACCGAGGGACTTGACAGAGAGAGGGCGATGAGCAGGAACTAGATAAGGTTTGAGAGAGAAAGACAGTTGACAGCTTTGGAAGATGATGCAACATACAGAGCATTACAGAGTTTGGACAAGATCTAGAAGTTCACAAGGGTTATAGGAACAGGAGGAGGATACAGATAAGTTGAGGTTTGGAATGGGATAAGGTTACAAGAACAAAAGAAGGTTCCAGTAATGTGAAGGGCTATGGGGGCTGCAACCAATTCCAGAGATAGGGAGGGATTCACATGTTGCAGGTTACAGAGTTCAGGATGGTTTTTGCAATTGGATGAAGTTAGTAATACAAAGTATTGTAGACACTGGATGAGGTGACAGTTCGCATGGATCTTCAGACTGAAGGACGTTAGAGAAAGAAAGAGAGGTGTCGGGGCTGGAGTTAGATAAGGCAATCAAGAGGATTTTACAGGTACATGGATGATTTTAGTGGCTTCAAGAGGTTAAAGAGTTAGGAAGGCTAATTAATGCCTGAAGGATGGAGAATGAGGAGCATTGTAGCGATAGGAGAGATTGCACACTGAACGAGGTTGCAAACATGAGGAGGATTAAAATGGCTTCAGAATGCAATATATTCGAGCAGTTTACACAGGCAGGAACAGCTATCAGACTGGAGAAATTTAGAGAGATAGGGAGGTCTGTAGGAATGGTCAATTGTCAGAGGTCATGTGGTGCTGTGTTACGGGAGGCAGGAGTGTTCTTGGGACTGGAGCAAGTTACAGTGATATCATGTGTTGCAGGGGCATGAGGATGATGTATGTCCAGATGGGGAGGTGAGTCGGGGCTGGAGGATATCACAGAGACATGGTGGACTGTAAGTAGTGGATAAGATGACAAGTGTCAAAATTATTGTTATGACTTGAGGAGGAGGACAATACCAGGATTGGACACATTGTCAAGACTGGAGCAATTTGCAAAGATGGGAAGGGGAGTCAGAATTGGCAGAGGTTTTAAATACACAGAGGGATTTTAGCGAGGACTGGAGGAGCCAGAGATACCTAATGTTCAAGCAGTTAGAAGGATTCAACGCACTGATGACGATGAGTTGCAACAAAGGATCTGTAGACTTGCTGTATGACTGACTGTTAGAGAGAGAACACGGAACGGAAACATCCCAGGGTTCAATGCCACTGTCTTGAGAGAGGCCCGCTTTTAACTCTGCTGTTCTTATCCTCACGAAGACAGCACAGGCCTGGATTGAGAATTATGGACTTCCGATGCAGTCCTTGGAAAGTTCAGTAAAACAGAGCTGAAAGTAGGGTGGTGAAGTTTTTGAGAAGATTTGCAGCTCAGGTTGTGGATGATGTTTTAGACTTGCTCGCTGAGACAGTGTGTTTGATTGCAGATGTTTCATCACCCTGCTCGGTAACGTTGTCAGTGTGCCTCCAGTGAAGGGCTGGTGTTCTGTCCCACTTGTTATTTATGTGCCTCGGTTTGCTGGGGTGGTTGGCATCACTTCCGGTTTTGTTTTCCGGTGGTTTGTATATCGGGTCCAGATCAATCTATTTGTTGATGGATTTCCAGTTGGAATACCAGGCCTCCAGGAATTCCCTAGCATGTCTCTGTTTGCTTTGTACGATTGTGGATGTGTTGTCCCAGTCAAATTGGTGTCCTTCTTTGTCAGTGTGTCCTGAAATCAGTGAGAACTGGTCATGTCTCTTGGTGGATAGTTGGTATTTGTGCATCCTTGTTGTCAGTTTTCTTCCAGTTTGGCCTGCATAATGTTTCTCACTGTCCTTGCATGGTATTTCGTATTGGTTTTGGGTGTGGGATCCCAGACATTTGTCAAGAGCAGTCGTAGGTGGTTGTTGGTTTGTGGGCGAGCCTGATACCTCAGGATCTGAATAGTCTTGTGGTCACCGCTGATAGGTCTCTGATTTGCAGTAGGATGACTGGTGTGTCTGGCTGTATTGTGCCTTATTGTTGTGGTCTGTCCTGTGGGTAACAGTGGATTGTGCCTTTTGGGTATCCATTTCCTTTAAAAACTCCGTATAAGTGCTCCACGTCTGCTATGAGCAGTTCCAGGTTGCTGCAGTGTGTTGTGGCTCGTTTGAATTATGTCCTGATGTACCTCCGTTTACAGGTATTGGTGGATAGTTGCTGGTGTGATAAAATATCTGGTGCGTATGGGCTGTACACATTCTGTACACAATGATCTGGAGTTCCCTGTTGCTCTTACATTCCACCATAGCTGAGGAAGGGTTATTGTCCTCTTCTTTTATGAATTTTATTCTAGTGAGGATGTTGTTCATCTGTCAGTGGGTTTCTTCTGGTCCTCTATATGTGATCATCAAGGTGTCATCTACCACAGGGGACCCAGAGTTTGGGTTAGATAGTGGGGAGCGTTCTCCATTCTCATCTTTGCATACCACTTCTGCAAGTTGTCCTGATATCGGGGATCCCATTGGTGTTCCATTGATTTGTTTGAATATATGGAGGTGAGACACATATCCAGCAATTTCAGGATGCTGTCCTTGTTGATTCTGTTAGTTTGGAGCGCCTGCCATCCTGGTTCATCCAGCAGAGTGGCCATTGTCTCTTTGGCTCGGTCAGTGTTTATGGATGTAAATCGTGCTGTAATATCAAAGAATATCATCATCTGCTCCTCTTCTATTCTGGTGTCCTTGATGATGTTGAGGAATTCTTGGGAAGAGTGTATTGGGTGGATAGTGTTGTCCATGAAGTATTTCAGTTTCCGTTATCGTTCTTTGGCTAGCCTATATGTTGGTCTACCTGCTACTGGCTCGGTGAGCAAGCCTACAACATCAGCAGGGTTGTGATTGAGTCTGGGGTCTTTCTACACTGTGCGCCCCCTTCTGCACTGCAGCTCATGGGTCAATGTTTTAAGCCTTCTGCTCTGCTCACTGAGCGTCTTACCTGACTGCAGGATCTGACGAATGCTCCAGATCTCCCTGTCCGTCGTCGCTTGAATTTTCCAGTTGACTTCAACATGGTGATGGACGAGACTGGAGTCAGGAATTCTGCTCAGTCAGCAACTTTCAGTAGCTGCCAAAGACAGAAGCATAAACAGACTGAGAAATTAGACTGATGCAGTGAGGACTACAGATGTGGAAGAGGGCTGAGCACCGCAGCCATCTGGACAATCCCCATCTCCATCCTTGGCCTCTGCTGCCACATCTCTGGAGTGGAAAATTCTGCTGGCTCAGGATCTCATTGTAGCGGCAATCATTAGATCCACACTGTGACAGTTACTGTTTGAAGAGATACTGGCTGATATCACCAGGAAGGTGTCAGGATCACCCAATGGTCAGGAAGAAGGAGTTTTGATTCATGGTGCACTGGTATCAGTACTCAGGGATACACGAGCTTCGAGTGGGACAGGCAATGGCCGTGTGTTCCTCTCACTAGACTATTAATCCATAAATTAATGACAATGTCTGAAATACCCATCTGGTTCCACGATATCCTTCACGGAAGGACATCTGCTCTGCTCACCTGGTCTGGCCAACATGTGACCTCAGACACAGAGCAACATGCCTGACACCCAACTCCCTCTGAAAAGGCCCAGCAAGGCACTCAGTTCAAAGGCAGCTTGGGTGGCAAATAAGTGCTGGCCGGCTTGAAACACCCACATCCCGAGTGAATAAATAATCACGGAACGGTGTAAAACATTCAACAAATGGACATTCCACTGGAACAGACAAAACCTCAGCAAGAAATTCCCATTCTCTCTCACTCAGGGAACCAAGTATCGGATTCAAAGAAAACCAAAGAAAGAAACAAAGGAAAAAAAAAAATTCTGAAGTGAAGGAATGCGTTTCAGCAAATGACAACGGGCCATCATATATGGAAGTAGGTGTTAAAGGGACTGCAGATGGGCTCCTTGCAAGAGGAGTGTAGTTGCAAGAGGAAACATTGTCGGGGCTCAATGAGATGACAGGACCAGGGAGAGTTGAAGGAGCTGGAGGTGGTGAGAGCGTTAGAGAGTGGCAAGGGCTTGAATGATGTTACAAAACCAGTACGAATTGCTGCAATGCTTGCAGAGGGTGGGAAGGGAAATATACCCTATTATTTCTTCATTCGTGGAATGAGGGTGTCACTGGAAGGACCAGCATTTAGTGCCCGTTGATAACTGCATTGGGCAATTGCTAAGGGACAGTTACGAGTCAACCATTTTGTTGTGGGTCTGGAGTCACATTTTGGTCAGACATGGTCAGTTTTCCTTCCCTGAGGGACATTCGCGAAGGAGTTGGGGTTTTGTTTTTCAACTGATAATCAACAATGGACACATCATTACAGATTATTTTTATTGAATTCTAATTCCACTATCTGCCACTGTGGGATTCGAAAGGAAAAAGAAAACAGTGGATTGACAATCTCCTCAATTCAGGGGAATGACTCGGAGCTGGCTGGCCATAGGCAGTGTACTCAGCAAGGGTAAATAAAGGGTGATTTGATGACAGGATACCGGCCTCTGTGCAGTTATCTCACATGTACACAGACAAAAGCAGTTTGCAACACAGGATTGACCAACTGCAGGTCACAGGTTGGGAACAACTGCTCACACAGGACTGAGCAAGTGCAGTTTGCACACATACAATTGTGAGCAATCACAGTCCACAGAACATATTAAAAAAAAAAGACTCGTTTCACTCAGGAAACTGACTGTTTGCTCTCATTGCACACGTTAGCAATTGCTGGGAGAACACAGATTGAAAACAATCACAACTGAACATGCAGAGGCCTGGCCACTCTCAATCTGCAAGAAAATAAAGCACAGTTCTCTGTCCAGAACTGGCCATTCATCATTGACAGGACAAAATAAATGTTCCCAAACACCGAAACGATATTTTGCAATGAAAAGGAGTTTTAAAAACAACAGCATCCCACAGAATACATGCTGTCCATCTGCACTGCACAGGTCAGCACTGTCTTGGAATTCTCTTCACTTGTCTGGGTGAATGCAGCTCCAACAATATTCAATAAGCTTGACACCATCCAGCACAAAGCAGCCTCATGTTTGGAACGATATTAACTCACTTCACTCGTACCGCACCGTGACAGCAGTGTCCACAATCTACGAGGATCATCAGCAGCAGCATTTCACAACACCATAAACAACCTGGAAGGAAAACAGCAGCAGGTGTATGACACCAGCAGCATTTACAAGGTCCCATCCAAGCCACGCTCCTTCCTAACAGAACTGTGGCTGTCTTGCACCCAAAGGATTACAGTGGGTCAAGCAAGGCAGCTCACAAAAAAAAGTTACTGGAAAAGGTCAACATCTGTGAAGAGAAACCAAGGTTTACATTGCTTAGAACCACCACCACCAGCTTCAGCAATAAAAGATGGGAAGTAAATAATGGCCACATCACATGCATGAACATGCGATGAAACTCAGGGACAATTCATGTCCCTTCAACATCTTGCTCAACGAGTTTGCTCACTGAGCTGGAAGGTTAGTTTTCAGACGTTTCGTCACCATTCTAGGTAACATCATTAGTGCGCCTCCGAAGTGCTGGTGTTATGTCCCGCTTTCTATTTATCTGGTTAGGTTTCTTTGGGTTGGTGATGTCATTTCCTGTTCTTTTTCTCAGGGGATGGTAGATTGGCTCTGCATTGTCTATGCAACTCACAATCCTATCTACGTTTGTGCCAACAACAAACATGGAAAAAATTTATTTGATCTGTGCATCTAACTGATCGATAGATACTGTGAATAGCTGGAGGCCAAACATGAATCCTTCCTCTAACTCAAGGAACAGCCTGCAAACTCACAAATCAACAAATTTATAAGCAAGTGCTTTACCATCTGTTAAACAATTTTCAACACATGCCAGCACATCACCTCCAAGTCCACGTGGTCCAAATTTGTTAATTTGCTTTTTCAGTGGGAACCTGTTAATATGCATCTGAAAAAGCAAATAAAGTTTCCTCCTACCATCATTTTTTTGGAGATAGATATAATAATTCTAAGTTTGAATGTCGTTATGGAAAATGACAATTTAGTACGGAAGTTAAGTGCCTAAATTTGAGGAATGCAGCTTATTATTAGATTACCTCTACCACTAGGCATTATCACTTTCATTAGACAGGGCCTGGCACATATAGTTGGGGGGAGGAACTACTTGCATTTGAGTCTGTATTCGGAAAGTGGGACTGTTATAAAGTGATACAATGAGAATGCATGATAAAATAACAAGGTGTAGAGCTCGATGAACACAGCAGGCCAAGGAGCATCATAGGAACAGGAAAGTTGACGTTTCGAGTCTGGAACCTTCTTCAGAAAAGGGGGAGAGGAAGGGAATTCTGAAATAAATTGGGGGGGGGGGGGGGGGGGGGAGAGGTGGTGGTAGAAGGTGGCTAAAAAAGCAGATTAGTGGAGAGAAGATGGACAGGCCATGGAGGCAGATCTGGAGCCAGTCAAGGTGAGTGTCGGCAGGGAGTTGGGATGGGGTCGGTCAGTTGAGGGAAGATGGACAGGTCACAGAGGCGTGGATGAGGCTGGTAGGTAGGAGGTGGGAGTGGGGAGTGGTCAGTGAGGTTGGAGGAGCAGAAAGTTGGGAGAAAGGACGGAGAGGTCAAGGAAGAGGGGACAAGCTTCGCTGGTTTTGGGATGAGGTCAGAGGTGGGGAGATTTTTAAGCTTGCAAAGTCCACACTGAGACCATTGGGCTGCGGGGCTCCCAAGCAAAATATGAGGTACTGTTCCTGCCACCTTCAGGTGGCATTGTTGTGGCTCAGGATGGTGAGGATCTCCAACATGTTCCGATTAATAAGGAGCAAGAATTAAATGCTTTTCAAGCATACTGGTGGATAAATTACCAGCGCCCATTGAAATTTATCCCAGGTACTGTAAGAGGCAAGAAAGGAGATTGCAGAGGCCTTGCAGATATATTTAATCGCTTAGTGACCACATGTGTAGTGCTGAATGACTGGAGGATAGTTAATGTGTTTAATTTGTTCAAGACGGGGAGCAAAGATTGGCCAGGTAATTGCAGAAGAGATAGCCTGATATCGGTCGCAGCAAAATTACTGGAAGAAATTCTGAGGGAAAGGACAAATCAACACTTGCAAAGGAAGGAACCATTGGGCTAATCAGCAGAGATTTGGTCAAGAGAGATCCTGTCTGATGAATTCAGTTGAGTTCTTTCAAATTGTGCCTAAAAATATTGATGAGGTCAGTGCAAATGAAATGGTTTGAATGAAAATCAGTGAAGCCTTTGACAATATTGCACATGGAAGGCTGGTTCAAAAGGGAGGAACCCACGAGATTGAGACAAGTCGGCAAAAATAGATCCTAAACTGGAGGAGAGTAATTTTTTGTGATTGACAGCCTTTGACCATCAGCAGACTGCAGGGATCGCTGCAAGGCCCATTACTGTTTATTCTGTACATTAATGTCGTGGTTGTGAAAGTAGATGGTATCATCAGTGAGGTGGATGGTCTCAGATGACGGTCTGATATTGATCGGCTGATAAACTGAGCACCGCAATGACAGATGGAACTTATTTCTAATAAGTTTGAAATAATACACTGTGCGAGTTATGGCAAGTGAAGGACATACATAATGAACAGGAGGTACAGGCAGAGTACTGAGAAACAAAAAGGACCTTGGTACACAGAGTGACAGCGTGGTGAAGACAGATGAACTGGGGCCACGTCCTCACAAGGTGAATTAGTAGATGTACCCGAAAGGATCTATCCAGCCGAGCAGGGGTGTTGGACCCGAAACAGCAGAGACTGGCAAAGATGTTGAAGACATCAATTTAAATAGACAAGGCAGGCAACAGCATGGCAAGAAATGAAGTAAAAGTGATTAATTGAACTGTACTTATTTCCATGCAATGGACTTGACAGGAAAGGCAGATAAACTCAGAGAATGGATGAGGACATGGGATTGGGACAGCTAACGTATTACAGAAAAAAAAAAGCTGAGGGAAAGAAAAGGCGAGAGCTCAATGTACCAGGGTACAGACACCACAGGAAGGTTCGAAGGGGAGGCAAGTTAGGAGGGGAAGAGGTATTTTTGAATTGGAGAAACATGACGGCAGCGTTTAGGGAGAATATTCCAGGGGTTTGCCCAGCAAAACTATTTTTGTGGAACTGAGAAATAAGAGTGGGCAATTGCTTTGGTATAATTGGACAACCCAACAATTGGTGAGAAATTGAAGAGCAAATATGTTCAGAGGTCTGAGCTATCTATCAGAACAATGGGGGTGTAATGGTAGGGGATTATAATTTTCCAAATTGAGACTGATACCACACAGTGTTATGTGCTTTCAGTGGGAGGAATTTGTTAAGTGTGTTGAAAAATAACTCCCTCAAACAATACGTAGGCAGCCCGACTGAAGAAGGGGCAAAATCTGACCTCCACGTGCGAAACAAGGTCGGGCAAGGGACTGATGAGGTATTGAGGCAGCACTTTGGCAAAGAGATCACAATTTTATTAGTTTGAAAACAGCTATGGAAAAAGATTGGCCTGGTGCACAAAATAAAGTTATAAAGTAGGTCAAGAGCAATTATGATGGTATTTGACGGGAATTTTCAAAAGACGGTTGGGGAGGCTTTTTGCAGGGGCATCTGGCAAGTTGGAAGCTTTCAAAATCAAGAGGACAGAGCCGGCATATTTCTGTTAGTGTGATGGACGATGCTGACAGAAGTAGGAAACTCTGAATGATTCATGATATAGAGGCTCTGATCAAGAAAAATGGGACACTGCTGGATCAAATTAATCCCTTGAGGACTATGGGCGTGTAGGAATAAACTTTATGTGGAGGAGCAGAGGGATCTCGGGGTTCATGTGTACAATTCCCTGAAAGTTGCCACCCGGGTGGATAGAGTTGTTAAGAAGGCGTATGGTGTGTTAGCTTTCATTAACAGAGGGACTGAATTCAAGAGCCGTGAAGTTATGCTCCAGCTATACAAAAGCCTGGTTCGGCCACATCTGGAGTATTTTGTCCAGTCCTGGTTGCCTCATTACAGGAAAGATGTGGAAGCGTTGGAAAAAGTGCAGGGGAGATTTACCAGGATGTTGCCTGGAATAGAGGGAAGGTCTTACAAGGAAAGGTTGAGAGAGCTAGGCATTTTCTTTTTAGAACGATGAAGGATGAGAGGTGACTTGGTAGATGTGTACAGAATGATCAGAGGTATAGATAGAGTAGACAGCCAGAGACCTTTTCCTAGAGTGGAGGTAGCTATTATGAGGGGACATAGTTTTAAAGTGAGTGGAGATAGATATAGGGGAGACGTCAGAGATAGGTTCTTTACTCAGAGTGGTTAGGGTGTGGAATGGATTGCCGGAGAGGGTAGTGGAGTCGCCCTCACCAGGGCTTTTAAGCAGCTATTAGACAGGCATATGGATGATAGTATAAGTTAGGGGTGGAGGTTGGATAGACCTCAGGATTAGGGTAGAGGTTCGGCACAACATTGTGGGCCGAAGGGCCTGTACTGTGCTGTACTATCTATGTTCTATGTTCTATGAAATTGGGAGAGCAAAGATGGGGCATGAGATAACTTTGGCCGATAAGGTTAAGGAGAATCCGAAGAGATTCAATGAGGATATTAAGGTTAAAAGAGCGACTGGGCAGAAAATGGGGATTCATACAGATTAAACAGGCCACCAATATAGGCAACCACAGGAGATGGGTGAGACGCTAAACAGTGTTTCATATCAGTACTCACTGTGGGGAAAAACCCGTAAATTCAGGTAAATAAAGAGCAATATCCTAAAAGAGTCTACACGACAGAACAGTGATGTTGGATGTCTTAAAAAGCTTGATCAAGTGTACCTGATGTCTTTTGGGGAACCAGGGATGAATCTGTTGGACCCCGAGCAGAGATATTTCACTCAAGCACAGGAGGTTGTGGGGTGACCTTTTACAAGTTAATTAATGCCCGAGGAGCATCAATAAGATGAATAGCCAACATCTCTCCCCCAGGGTAGGGGTGTCCAAAGCTAGAGGCCATAGGTTTGAGGTGAGAGGGGAAAGGTTTAAGGAGACATGAGAGGTAACATTTGCCAAACAGTGAATGGTGCATATATGGAACGAGCTGCCAGAGAAAGCTACAACATTGAAAAGATAATGGGGCAGGTACATCGACAGCAAAGTTTTGAAAGGATATGGGCCAAACTCAGGCAAATGTGACTTATTCCGTTCAGGAAACCTGGGCCTGATGGATGAATTGGGTCACATAGTCTGTTTCTGTGCTGCAAAATTCTATGACTCCAATTACTGGAGAAAGAGACGACTAAGACGAGACATGTTGCAGACATTGAAGCAAGTTACAGAGATAGGGATGGTAGTCAGGATTGGAGTATATTTCAAATGTATGGAGGGACTGTCGAGCGGGGAGGTGGTCACAGAAATAGGAGCAGTTAGTGGAGTTGGAACAGTTGAAGACTCTGGTCCACAAGAGTCTACATTTGACCACATAGACACAGCCATGGAGGAGGAACACAGAGCAGAAAGATCAGAGGCAGCATTACCGCCCTCTTGTTGGAGATTTGCTTTCACTTTTATGTTGATCCTCACAAAGACAGCACAGGCCTGCAATGATAACTGAACTTCCTATGCTATCTTTGGAAGGCATACTACAAAAATGCTTAAAGTAGGCCTCCCATGACAGTAGTGAACGAGTTTGGCTCAGTAATTAGGGAAAGAAGTCTGCCATTCTCACTTGGTCAGGTCAGACCCACAGGCATGTGGCAGACTCTCAACTACCTTCTGGCTTGCTGTGCCATTTCATTCAGTTCAAAGCAGTTTAGGCTGGGTAATAAGTGCTCTCCAGGTAGAGACACGCACATCTCATGAGTGAATAAATAATAACTGGAACCACTGTCCTGGTCAATCACGCCGGCAGGTTTATGGACAGGCCTGTAAACTGACAGAGAGGATGCTGAGACGGGGGTCAGGTGAAAGGAGATTCCCAGACCAAAGCAAAAGCTGAAGAATTATAGCAGCACGGTGATGTTGGTGAAGACAAGCAGATCGGGATAGGAAGCAACAAAACTGTACATTTGTGAATTGGTATGTGTTGGGGAATTTTGGTAAAATATACCTCACAATGTTCCTTTTGGGAAGGGCAAGGTATATGCAGTACGATAGTGTCATTCGAAGGGGAGCTCGGAGATTGTTTGTGTCAGCGTTCTTTTGAATAACACGTTGTGCAACAGGCTAGGGACGTAGCTGTCCCAGATCGACCGCTGTATCATGAAGTTGAGTAAATGAGTAATGTCACACCGAGAGATCCTCAGGGAAATAGTGAAAAAGTGGAATTCAAAGGAAGTATGAAGTTTTGAAGTGATCATACAAATTACAAACAAAAAGAAACAAGGCCAGTTACATGAGTTTTGTGGGGGGGGGGGGGGGGGAGGAGAACCGGCCAAGTTAAACAGTGTAAAGAGACTGTCATGTATGGCCGCAAATGAACACAGAAACACATTTGAAGGAACAGTGTAAAATATTAAAAAGATATTCCTCTGAAACAGGCAAAACCTCAGCAAGAAATTCCTATGTGCATGTCACTCGGAATAAATGATCAGATGCAATTAATACAGGCTGAGAAGACAACCAAAAAATACCCTAAAATTCTGAAGAGGAACAATGTGGATCAAAAAATGACAGCAGACTACCTAAGTATAGAAGTCGGTGTTAAACAGATTGTAAGGGGTCTCTTCGGAGGAGGAACGTGGTAGGAAGTGGATCATTGTTGGGGTTCCGTGAGATGGCAGGATCAAGGAGTGTTGAAGGTAGTGAGAGCGTTGCAGAGTGTGGCAAGGGCCTGAACAATGTCACAAACCCAGTACGAATTGCTGCACTGTTTGCAAAGGGTGTGGAGGGAAATACACCCTTTTATTTCTTCATTCCTGGGACTCGGCTATCACTGGATGGGCCAGTATTCAGTGCCTATTGCACTTTTGAGTGAAGAGTCAGCCATTTTGTTGTGGGTCTGCAGTCACATGTCGGCCAGGCCTGTTCAGATGCTGTTCCCCAAAGGGCATTCGTCATTGAGTTGAGATTACTTTTTTTTTTACAAAAAGATGATCAACAACGGACATACCATTCATGATTATTTTTATTGAATTCTAATTCCACAATCTGCCCAGGTCCCCAGAACATTATCTATGTCTCTGGATGAACAGCCCAGTGGTATTATCACTAGACTGTGGCCGACCCCACAATGGAGTTGGTTGAAGTGATATGGAGTGTTACAGAACATGGAGACCATTACAACTGCAAAGCACGTTGGGTAATCCATAACAGGTTTCAAAAATGGAAACTGTCAAAGCGGTATGAGATATACCAGAGACCAACAGGGCAGGTGGCGATGAAACAGGTTCAATATTGTGAGGAGATGTCACAACAGGAGGATGTTAGGGGTTCTGTCATTTACAGACATAAGGAATGCTGTAGGGACTGGATGAAGTCACAGTAATGAGGGTGTGTTTGTTATTTGAGGAAGAGGTGCCAACACAAATGCAAAAATGGAACATTCACCGAGCACACAAAGACCACACGTATGAATAATCACAATAAAGATCAGCTCCACATTCATGTCAGTTGTGTGTGATCTTACTACTCAAAACACCACAGCATAAAACCTGCTCTCCACACAACACTGACTATTTACAATTCATTTGATGAAAATTAGATCATAAATAACCGGCCATTTGAAGTCCACAGGATAAATAAAAGCTCCCCACAGATCATGCACAATTTGTAATTCACAACATATGAACCAGCAGTCCACACAGAATTACCGAGACGCAGGCGTGAAAGGATGGGGAGGATTTAAAGAGGAGGGAAGAAGAGCTTAACGAGATGTTAAATGGGTGCGAGTGTATGAGTGGAAAGAACAGGGTGGACAGACTTGGATTGTTTCTGCTTGAGGGTCAGTGGCTGAGCGGGCAACTTGTTGAAATATATAAAACTGAGAAGCAAGGATAGTGAATAATCGGAGTCTCTTCCCTCAGGTGAAAAATATCAAATACAACAGTCATAAGTTTAGGCTGAGAGGGGAAAGTTTAAAGCAGGCATGACAGTTTTTAGAGGTGAGTAAGTGCCTGGAACAGATTGCCAGGGTATTTGGTCAAAGCAGAGATGAGAGCAATGTTTAAGAGACATTTGGACAGATACATCAATGGGCAGGGAAGAGCGGGATATGGATTATGTGCAGCCAGATAGCATTAGTTTCAAATAGTATCATGGTCATTGCAGAAATGATGGGCTGAAGGACCTGTTCTGGTTCATGACTGTTGTATGCCCTATACCCTAACAGGTGAAATTAAAGCTTTAAAATTAAACAAAGAACTGTGAAATCTGAAGATCTGAAACAGAACAGAAGTTGGTGCACAAAGTACGTAGGTTGGCAGCGTCTGTGTAGAGAATTGAGCTCTTCAGAAATGAGAGACATACAGATGCACACACACAGAGACATGTCTAGCCATTAAAAAAAAACAAAGAATAAACTCAGTTCCCCGCAGAGAAATTAAAACCAGCTCTGCACACACGACTGACCAGAGTCCACAAGGTCAATTGCAGCCTTCAAACAGAAATGACCACAGTCCACAGAATAAAATCAAGCTCTACAGGCAGAACTGACCATTTACAATGTGTAGGATTAACCAATGCCATACACAAAACTACCTGCTTACAGTCCGCAAGATAAATAAAAGCTTCCCAGACAGTATTGGCCATTCTCAGGTCACCGGTTGAGAACCAGCTCAATTGATCCACCTAACCATTCAAAATCCAGGGATTAAACCCAAACCCTAGACACAATTAGTGAAACACAATTTGTTGGTGTGAACCCACTCCCCACTTCTGCAGTGTTGGGGAAAACAAACAAAGAAGAAAAAAAGAAATTAAAAAAAAAGAAAAAAGATAGCAAAAAGAAAACAGCACTTTTATAATCTCCTGAGTGCTGGAGAATGACTGAACGCTGGCTGGGCATTGGCAAAGTTCTGTGCAGGAGTGAATAAAGGGTGACTGAGTAATGGCATACCGGCCTCGGTGCAGTTATATAGAACATAACAGCACAGTACAGGCCCTTCGGACCTCGATGTTGTGCCGACCTGTCATACCGATCTCAAGCCCATCTCACATACACTATTCCATGTACGTCCATATGCTTTTCCAATGACGACTTAAATGTACCGAAAGTTGGCGAATCTACTACCATTGCAGGCAAAGCGTTCCATTCCCTTACTACTCTCTGAGTAAAGAAACTACCTCTGACATCTGTCCTATATCTTTCACCCCTCAATTTAAAGCTCTGCCCCCTCGTGCTCACCATCAACATCAGAGGAAAAAGGCTCTCCCTATCCACCCTATCTAACCCTCTGATTATTTTATGTTTCAATTAGGTCACCTCTCAACCTTCTTCTCTCTAATGAAAACAGCCTCAAGTCCCTCAGCCTTTCCTCGTAAGACCTTCCCTCCAGACCAGGCAACGTCCTAGGAAATCTCCTCTGCACCCTTTCCAAAGCTTCCACATCCTTCTTATAATGCGGTGACCAGAACTGTACACAATACTCCAAGTGTGGCCGCAACAGAGTTTTATAGAGCTTCACCATAACCTCTTCGTTCCGGAACTCGATCCCTCTATTAATAAAAGCTAAAACACTCTATGCCTTCTTAACAGCCCTGTCAACCTGGGTGGCAACTTTCAAGGATCTGTGTACATGGACACCGAGATCTCTCTGCTCATCTACACTACTAAGAATCTTACCATTAGCCCTGTACTTTGCCTTCCGGTTACTCCTACCAAAGTACATCACCTCACATTTGTCTGCATTAAAGTCCATTTGCCACCTCTCAGCCCAGCTCTGCAGCTTATCTATGTCTCTCTACAACCTGCAGCATCCTTCGTCACTATCCACAACTCCACTGACCTTAGTGTTGTCTGCAAATTTACGAACCCATCCTTCTACGCCCTCATCCAGGTCATTTATAAAAATGACAAACAGCAGTGGACCCAACACCGACCCTTGCGGTACACCACTAGTAACTGGTCTCCAGGATGAACATTTCCCATCAACTACCAGCCTCTGGCTTCTTTCAGCAAGCCAATTTCTGATCCAAATTGCTCTATCTCCCACAATTCCATTCCTCCGCATTTTGTACAATAGCCTATTGTGGGGAACCTTATCGAACGCCTTGCTGAAATCCATATACACCACACCAACCGGTTTACTCTCATCTACCTGTTTGGTCACCTTCTCAAAAGAACTCAATAAGGTTTGTGAGGCACAACCTTCCCTTCACAAAACCGTGCTGACTATCCCTAGTCAATTTATTCTTTTCTAGATGATTATAAATCATATCCCTTATAACCTTTTCCAACACTTTACCAACAACTGAGGTAAGGCTCACTGGTCTATAATTACCAGGGTTGTCTCGACTCCCCTTCTTGAACTGGGGAACCACATTTGCTATCCTCCAGTCATCTGGCACTATTCCTGTAGACAATGACGAGTTAAGTATCAATGCCAAAGGCTCGGATACACACAATAGCAGTTTACAACACAGGACTGACCAATGGCAGCACACAGGTTGGAAACAAGTCCTCACGCAGAACTGACCATATGCAGTCTGCAGACACACAAGAGCGAAAAATCAGTGTACAGGACTAAAAAAAAACTTTCTCCGCTCAGGAAATGAACTGTTCGCTCTCCAAGTGCTTCTTTCAAAAAAAAAAGTAACACTTCACACTTGAACAACTGCTGGCAGTCCATAGAATGAAAACAATCACAACCGAACAAGCAGAGACCTGGGCACTCACAATCCACAAGAAAATAACAGACTGCTCCGTGTACAGAACTGGCCATTCATCATTCACAGGATAAAATAAATCTTCCCAAACACAGGACTGATATTTTGCAATGAAAAGGAATTTTAGAAACAACAACATTTCATAGGATGTACGCTGCCCATCTACAGTGCACAGGTCAATGTCAAAGGATATGCTCCCCCTGCCTGGGTGAATGCAGCTCCAACAATACTCAATGAGCTTGACACTATCCAGCACAAAGCAGCCTCATGTTTGCAATGATATTTACTCACTTCACGCGTTACACACTGCGACAGCAGTGGCTAAAATCTACAAGGTTCAGCAGCTGCAGCTTTTCACAAGACCACAAACAGCCTGGAAGAAAAACAACAGGTGTATGACATGAGCAGTATTTCTAAGGGCTCCTCCAAGCCATGCTCCTTCCTCCCAGCCCTGTGGCTGTCTGCACTCCCAACGGATTGCAGTGGGTCAATCAAGGCAGCTCACAAATAAAAACAGAAGTTGCTGGAAAAGCTCAACATGTGAAAAGAAATCAAAGTTAACATTGCTCAGAAGCACCACCACCTTCTCCAGGCAATTAGAGATGGGAAGTAAATGTTTGCCAAGCCACTTATGTCCACATCACATGCATGAATGTGTGCCAAAACTCAGACAATTCATGTCTCCCTTCATCCTCTTTGCATTCTCTGCACAGCTCACAATCCCATCTATGGTTTGGCCATCAATAAACACAGAAACATTAGTTTTGATCTGTACATCTCATTGGTCGAGAGATTACGAATAGCTGGAACCCAAACATGAATCCTTCCTCAAATTCACAAAGTACAACCTGCAAATTCACAAATCAACAATTTATTAGCATGTGCTTTTCTGTCTGTTAAACAATTCTCAACGCATGCCAGCACATCACTTCCAAGTCCATGTGGTCAAATATGCTGATTTGCTTCTTCAGTGGGACCCTGTTAAAATGGATCTGAAAAGTCAAATAAAGTTTCCTCCGACCTCCAATTTTTTGGGGATAGAGATAATAACTCGAAGTTTGAATGTCATTATGGAAAGCGAAAAGGATAGTGCAGAAGTGTCTAAATTTGAGGAAAACCACCTATCATTACACCACTTCTATCACTCGACATTATCACACACGAGGCAGGAGCTGGCACATATAGACTGGGGGAGGAACTGCTTGCAGTGATTCTATTTTGGAAAGTGAGACTATTTTCAAGAGATACAATGAGAATCCAGGGTCACTGTGTTCCATGAATGAATGACATGAGGATGAATGAGCATGAACGACAAAGGCAGCGATATCATGAGTTTCATAAAGAAAATAGAGCACAACGAAAAAGGGTAAAGCCCTTCAAAATTATAGTTTACAAAAGGAGGTCCTTAAAATTGGAGAGCAAACCATGGCCATGAAATGTCTTTGGCAAGTACTGTTCAGGAAAAAAGCCACAAGGTGTTTTATACGTATACTTAGAGTAAGAGAATTACCAAGGAGAGTGGAGCCTGTTAGAAACCAAGGGGCAAATTGTCATAGAGTCAGAAGTAAGTGAGGTCTTGAATGAACACTTCTCATCTGTGCTCACAAAGGAGAAACATGTTGTAGCTGTGGATTTCAGTTAGGATGCTGAGGATCTAGAACGTGTTCAGACAAAAGTTGGGGGTGTTGTCCATAGTGAGGTGAATGGTCTCTGACTACAGTCTGATATTGATCAACTGATAAACTGAGCACAGTAATGGTAGATGGACATTACTTCTAAGAAGCGTGAGGTAATACACTGTGGGAGGTATGCTCAGTGAAGGACATACATAATGGGCAGTAGGTACACACAGAATACTGAAAAAACAAAAAAGGACCTTGGCACAAAAGTCCAGAGATCACTGAAGGTGTCAGCACAGATAGACGGTGGGGGGGGGGGGGGGGGGGGGGGGCAGGGGGTGAAAGCACCTGTACAGGGGGGGGCGGGGGATCACATGTTCTGGCAAGGTGAATAGTTTGAGGCATTGAAAGTATTTCAACCAGTCTGTCAGGGGTGTGGGAACCGAAACAGCAGTGAGGCAAGAGAGAGGCTGGCACAGAAGTTCAACACAACAATTTAAATAGACAAGGTAGGGAAGAGCAGGGCAGAATATGAGGGAAAATTGATGAATTAAACTGCATTTATATCAACACAATGGACCTGACAGGTCAGGCAGATCAACTAAGGGCATGGATGGGGGCATGGGACTGGGATATCAAACATATTACAGAAACACAGCTGAGGGAAAGAAAGGACAAGCAGCTCAATGCTACAGGAAGGATAGAAGAGGAGACAAGATAGGAGGAATCAGGAAAACATGATGGCTGTGCTTAGAGAATATTCCTGGGGTTTGCCCAGTGTAGCTATACTAGCAAAACAGAAAAATTAGAACGGGTGATCACTTTGATGCAATTGTCCTACAGGCCCCCAACAGTCGGTCAGAAATTGAGGAGCAAATATGTTGAGAGATCTTAGATAATTGTGAGAATAATAAGGGTGTAATGGTCGGGGATTCTGAATTTTCCAGACCTAGACTGGTACTGCCAAAGTGTGAAGCGCTTTGATGGGAGGAATTTGTTAAGTGTGTTCAAGAAAACTCTCTCAAACAATATGTAGATGGCCCGATTGGAGAAGGAACAAAACCTGACCTGCACGTGTGAAACACGGTCGGGCAAGGACAGTGGTGTTATTAGGGAAACACTTTGGAAACTGACCACAATTTTATCAATTTGAAAATAGCTATGGAAAACGATTGGCCTGGTCCACAAGCTAAAGTTATAAGCTGAGGTTTGACCAATCTTGATGGTATTTGATAGGAATTTTCAAAAGATGATTGGGGAGGCTGTTGACAGATAAAAAGGACATCTGGCAAGTTGGAAGCTTTTAAAAAGTGAGATAAAACGAGAGATCAGGGCCAGCATGTTCTTGTTAGTGTGATGGACAATGCTGACAGAAATAGGAAACACTGGATGACTGGTGATAGAGGCACTGTGGTCAAGAAAGAGGGGACACAACTGGATCAACGCATCCCTTGAGGAGAATGTAAGTTTAGAAATACACTTTATGAAGGAAATCCGGAGGGCAAAAACAGGACACGAGATAACAATGTTGTGCCAACCTGTTATCCAACTAAGATCAATCTACCCTGCATACCCTACCTTTCACAATCCTCCATGTGCCTATCCAAGAGTCGCTGAACAGTCTCTAAATTATCTGACTCCATGACCATTGCCAGCAGCGCATTGTACACGCCCACCACACTCTGTGTGAAGAATCTACCTCTGACCTCTCCCCTCTCCCTTCCTCCAATCACCTTAAAATCATGCCTCCTCATAATTGTCATTTCTGCCTTGGGAAAAAGTCTCTGACTATCCATTCTCTCTCTTGCCTCTCATCATCTTGCACACTTCTATCAAGTCACCTCTCATCCTTCTTCACGCCAATGAAAAAAGCCCTAGCTCCATCAATCCTTCCTCAGGAGACCTGGCCTCCAGTCCAGGCAGAATGCCGAATTCTCCTCTGCACCCTCTCTGAAGCTTCCACACCTTTCCACTGATGAGGTGACCGGAACTGAACACCATATTCCAAGCGTGGTCTAACCAGAGTTTTATCGACCTGCAGCATAACGTCACGGCTCTTAAGCTCAATGAAAGCCAACACTCTATCTGCCACGTTTACAACCTTATCAACTTGGGTAGCCACTTTGGGGAATCTATGGACGTGGACCCCAAGATCCCTCTATGCCCCCACACTGCCGAGAATCCTGCCATTTGGCCTGTATTCTGCACACTGCATTCAAATTCGACCTTAAAAACGAATCACTTTGTACTTTTCTGGATTGAATCCCATCTGCTACTTCCTTGTCCAGCTCTGCATCCTGTCAATGTCCTGTTACAACCTCCAACAGCCCTCGATGCTGTCCACAACTCCGCCGACCTTCGTATCATCGACAAACTGACTAACCCACCCTTCCACTTACTCACCCAAGTCATTCATAAAGTGCACAGGTCCCAGAATAGATATGGAGAAGCAAGGTGTTTGAGATTCTAAACAGTTTCTCATCAGTACTTACTGTGCAGAAACAAACAAAGAAACAAGGAAACCTACAGCACAGGAACAGGCCTTTCGGCCGTCCAAGCCTGCGCCGATCAAGGTCCTCTGTCTAACCTGTCATCTATTTTCTAACGGTCTGTGTCCATTTGCTCCCTGCCCATCCATGTACCTGTCCAAATATATCTTAAAAGGCGCTAACGTGTCTGCGTCCACCACCTCCGCTGGCAACACGTTCCAGGCACCCACCACCCTCTGCCTTATCTAGACAGAAGGACTAGTAAATTCAGGGAAATAAAGAGCGATGTCTTGAAAAGAGTCCACACGACAGAAGAGTGCTGTTGGAGGTCAAGAAAAGCTTGATGAAGTGTATCTGAGGACGTTTGAGAAACCAGGGCTGAATTTGTGGGAACCCAAGCACAGATATGTCCCTCAAGCAGAGGAGGCTGTGGAGTGACATTTTCGAGGTTCATGAATGCCTGAACTGCATATAAATGGTGAATAGACAAGGTCTTTGCTCCCAGGGTAGGGGAGCCCAAAATTACAGAGTATCGGCTTGAAGTGAGAGGGGAAAGTTTTAAAACAGACCTGAGGGGTAACGTTTTCCCACAGAGAATGGTGCAAATATGGAACGAGGTGCCAGAGGAGGTGGTGGAGGTAAGTACAATTACAACAGTGAAAAGACATTGGGGCAGGTACACAGACAGGAAAGGTTTGTAAGGATGCAGGCCAAACGCAGGCAAATGTGACTTGTTCAGTTCGGGAAACCCGGTCAGCATGAACAAGTTGGGCCAAAGCGTCTCTTTCCGTGCTTCACAACTCGACGACTCCAATTACTGGAGGAGGAGACTCCCGAGATAAGGCATATTGCACAGACTGAAGCAATTTACAGAGGTCAGGATGGTGGTCAGGATTGGAATATGTTTCAAATTTATGGAGGGATTGCAGAGAGGAGAGGCGGTGACAGAAATAGGAGCTAGAATGATTGAAGACACTGGTCCACAAGACATGACACAGACACAGTCATGGAGGGAAAGCACAGAACAGGAAAATCAGAGACAGCATTACCGCCCTATCGTGGGAGATTTGCTTTCACTTCTGTTGGGCTGATCCTCACAAAGACAGCACAGGCCTGGATTGATAACTGTGAACTTCCTCTGTCGTCTTCGGAAGGTACAGTATCTCAAAGCTGAAAGTAGGCCTCCCATGATGACGTGTGATTGAGTCTGACTGTAATTAGGGGAGAAAATCTGCCACCCTCACTTGGTCAGGCCTACATGTGACTTCAGACCCACAGGAACATGGTTGACTCACAACTACACACTGAAATGGCACAGCAAGCCATTCAGTTCAAGGGTAGCTCGGGGTGGGTCATAAATGCTGGCCAGCCAGAGACACCCACATTTCGTGAGTGAATAAATAATAACTGGAACCGTGCTGGGACCAGTGTCCTGGCCAATCATGTTATAATGTTTATGGAGAGGGCTTTCAACTGACAGAGAGGATGCAGGGACAGGGTTCAGGGGAAAGGAGATGTCCAAATCCAAACAGAAAATGTGATTGGAACAGCATGGTGATGTGGCTGAAGACAAGCAGAAAGGGACAGGAAGCACAGAGCTTCACAGAAACCATACATCAGTTTGTGACAGGAAATTGTAGTATAAAGTACATGATAATGTTACTTTTTGGAATGTTCAAAGTATGTGCAATAAAATGGTGGCATTCGAAAAGGAGCTTGGAGAATATTTTTGTCAGTGTTTCTTTGAATAACATGTTGTGCAACTGGCTAGGGACAGAACTATCCCAGGTCGACTGTTGTGTGATGAAGCTGAATAAATGAGTCATGTCACACAGAGATCCAAAGGGAAATTATGAAAAAAGTGGAATTCAAAGGTATAATGAAGTTTTAATGTGACCAGACAAAGAACAAGCAACAATAGAAACAGAAACAAAGCCAACTGTATGACATTGAGGGGAAGTGACCAGTGTAGACAGAGTAAACTAACTGAAATGCAAATGAACAGTGGAAAACATTTGAAAGAACATTGTAAAATATCCAACAAAAAGGGCATTCCATTGACAAAAGCTCAGCAAGAAATTCCTAGCTGTGTCTCACGCAGGGTGTAAAGGAATATATTCAATTGAAAGAGCCCTAGAAGACGACAAAATAAACAGAACAAAATCAGAAGAAAGAGACTGTTCAGCAAAAGACAGCTACCAAAGTATGGAGATAATGGGAACTGCAGATGCTGCAGAATTCCAAGATAATAAAATGTGAGGCTGGATGAACACAGCAGGCCAAGCAGCATCTCAGGAGCACAAAAGCTGACGTTTCGGGCCTAGCCCGAAACGTCAGCTTTTGTGCTCCTGAGATGCTGCTTGGCCTGCTGTGTTCATCCAGCCTCACATTTTATTACCAAAGTAGTGACGCAGGTATTAAAGGGATTTACTAGCAGAGGAATGTATTAGGAACATGAAACATTGTCGGGATTTATTGAGATGATAGGAACAGGGAAAGTTGAAGGTGCTGGAGGTGATGAGTGTGTTACAGAAAGTGGCAAGGGCCTGAACAATGTTACAAATCCAGGAGGAATTGCAGATCTGGAGGTGTCTGTAGAGGTAGGGAGGGAAATATGTACTTTTATTTAAATCATTCATGGCATGAGGATGTCACCAGCTGGTCGAGCAATCATAGCCCAACACTAACTGCCAGAGCACAGCTCAGAGTCAGCCATGTTGCTGTGGGTCTGAAATCACATGTCAGTTGGAGCAGCTAAGAATGTCAGATGACCTTCACTAAAGGACACAAATGAACCAGTTAAGTGTTTCCTGATAATTAAGAATGCTTTTATGGTGACCTCATGAATATCCTGTACAGCCACATCATGACATCCCAATCTCCTATTCCCAATGCTCTGGCCAATGAAAGCAAGCATGCCAAATGTCACCTTCATCACCCCATCTATCTGTGACACCGCTTTCAGGGAACTATGTATCTGTGCCCCTAAGTCTCCCTGCTTGACAACACCGTCTAGGGCCTGAACATTAGCTGTTTGTGTTCTGCACTGGTTTGTTTTTGCAAGATTCAACACTTCACATTTATCCACCTCAATCTCCATCTGCTATTCCTCATCCAATCAACGTGATAGATCATGATCTCACTGAATTCTTAGATAACCTCCTTCACTGTCCATGATACCACCAATTTTACTGTCACCCACAAACTTACTAAACATGACTCCTATATTCTCATTCAAATCATCAATATAAATGACACATAACATAACCGAACCTGGTGGCACACGCATAGGCCTCCAGGAAGAACAAATCTCTGCCAGCACCCACTGTCAAGCCAATCTTGTACAAAACTGGCAAGCTTTCATAGGACGCCATGTGATCTAAACTTGCTGAGAACCAAGTACCACTCTGCCTTCATCTATCTCCTGGCTACCTCCTCAAAGCAAAATCAATCAACTTTCTGAGCCATGATTTTCCACACACAAAGCCGTGCTGACGAGCCCTAATCAATCCTTGCCTTTCCAAATGCATGAAGAGCCAGTCTCTCAGGATCTCCCCCAACAAACTACCCACCACTGACGTCAGTGTCACTGGTTTGTAGATTCCAGGCTTTGCCTTGCAGCCCCTTGAGTGATGCAACAACATTACCCACCCTCCAGTCTTCTGACATCTCACTGTGGCTGTTGATGATATAAATATCTTGCTGGAGCAGCTCACAATTTCTTACCTCGCCTTCCACAATGTCCTGGGATAAACCTGATCAAGGCCAGAGGATTTATCTGCCTTTGTGCATTTTAAGACTCCGAACACCTCATGCTCTCAATTGTGGACTCTTTTCTTGTGATCACAATTTATTTCACCAAGTTCCTGAGGTGCTATGTTTTTCTCCACAGTAAATACTGAAGTGAAATACTTGTTTAGGATTGTATCCATCTCTAGTTATCCCACATATAATGGCTTTGTTGATCGTGAAGAGGCCCTATTCAGTCCCTACATGCTCTCCAGCCCCTGTTCAAACTCGTCAAAATGATTTTGAAAATTCAAGTTAACCAGATCTCCCTAATGCCAATCCCCTCCCTCCCCTTACTTATTCTGCAATTGATAGCTACACCTAAAAAAATGCAATCGAACAGGATCATCAAAAAATTCCCTTTCATAAACTCATGTATCTTCTGTTGTTTCAAAGGGTGCAATTATTGTTTATTGTCATATTCTTTATAATACAGTCCAGTACATTTCTAACTTACTGTCAGGCTCAGTGTTGGCTTCAGACTGACTGCACAAAGCTTTTCGGGAATTTATAAGTATCAATCTGAAAAAGGGCGCTTACAGGTTCAGCAGGTAATAGAGAAGGCAAATCAAATTCTGACAATTATTAAAAAGGGAATGAAGTTTAAAAATAGGGAGTCCTTGCTAAAATAAATAAGTTGTGTCAAACTATACCAAGAATATTATGAACAGTATGACAGCCCTTTGGAAAGATATCCTTGAATTAGCGACAGGCCAGATAAGGTTCACTGGGCTTATCTTGGGAATGGAGGGATTTTCTAACGAGGAGAGGTTAAGTCGTCTGAGCTTGTCGCATTGTCATTTAGAAGAAGGAGGGAGAAATATAATGAAATATTTGAGATTCTTAGTGTTTCTTTTCCCCAAACGGCATTAAAAATAAAACGGTATAGCTCAGCACCAGGCCCTTCAGGCTACCACGGCTGTGCCTACCACAATGTTATTCTAAACTAATGCCATCTGCCTGCACATTGTCCATATCCCTCGATCCTCTGCCTGTTTATTGCATTTGTCTCAATCCCACACAACTTCATTCATGCGCCCCACACATCTCATTTGAAATTTCCTCCATGCCGGGCACCCAAGTATTTGGCATTTTTTTCACTGGAGAAAGAGATTTTGACTATCCACATTATCAGCTAGGGTGATTCTTTTCTTTCCTCCTTCCTCTGCTTTTAACCAGAATCCAGGCTGTTTGAGTTCCTTTTCCTGTCCAAGCTGCTTCATCTGCAACTGAATCCTAGCCATTTCCAAAGAGTGTTGTCAGTCCCTTTCCTTTCCTCACAGATGAGGGTAACCCCAACTCCAGCCTGTCTGCCAATTCCAACAGCTTTGCCGTGGTCACTTTTTGCAAAGACGCCGAAGTCACTGCTTCCACCCCCAGAAATCTGAGTGATGACTGAAAGAGCCATTCCTACACAAGGCACCCCCTGTTTAAACCAAGGGAATGCAACACCCGAAACAAAAGACACTGACAACAACCACTCACCACCCTGGAGTCAATTAACCCGAAACCCAAAGTGGAATTGTAGAATTATTGTGGCAAGAGCGCCCAATCTGTTATGGGCCAGGCGGGAATTTCCTCACAAGATTTTAACAAAGTAGCCTGGACCCTAATTTTGAGATAGTCAGAAGGGTCCCAACCTGAAAGATAACAAAGTGTGGGGCTGGATGAACATAGCAGGCCAAGCAGCATCTTAGGAGCACAAAAGCTGACGTTTCAGGCCGAGAAACTTCATCAGAAAAGGGGCCGTTTCTGATGAAGGGTCGAGGCCCAAAACGTCAGCTTTTGTGCTCCGAAGATGCTGCTTGGCCTGCTATGTTCATCCAGCCCCACACTTGGTTATCTTGGATTCTCCAGCATTTGCAGTTCCCATTATTCCAACCTGAAATGCCAACTTTTCTGCTCCTCTGATGTTGCCTGGCCTGCTGTGTTCTTCCAACTCCACACTTACCTTTCGACCCTAACTTTCTTATTTTAAGAGGCAGATGTCATGTGGGTGTTCCAGGTATGATGCACTTGGTTTGAAGCAAAACAAATTTATTTAAACACGACAATTAAAACATGAACAGAAGAAAGTGGAATTTAGAATAACAAAATATCGGAAAGCCTAACACACCCAATACAGTAACTATTACAAATTAACTGCTCCAATCTTGTCACATCCCATAAACACACCCGTTGGCTAAAAGGTAATTTCAAACACAGATTCTTAAAGGCAGAAGGGAACAACATCCAGAGAGAGATTTCCGAGAAAGCCAGTTAGGAATTATTTACTGAAGCTTGCAAACCTTCTGGGCGCACAAATCTCATGGCTGCTCCAGCTGAAATATAACTAGAGAGCCTGAACTGGCCACTCCTCTTCCATTGTTAAGTTTCTTTTAAAACAAAAAACCCAAAGGCCTCCTAAAACCCCTGAAACACTTCCCACTTCTGCCTTTACAAGCAATCTTCAAAAAATAAATGACAAAATAACTTTTTTAAAGTCACACACTACACCCGCCTACCACGAGCTGAGACCCTTGTAAAAGTGGAAGCAGCTTCAGTTCATCCAGTATGGTGCTACACTCTGTACATACCCATGAAAGACCGATGCATCCCCTGGGACCCGCCATAAATACTGATGCAATCCCCAGGACCCCTGGAACCCACTGGAAACAACAACACACTCGCTGAGACCCACAGTAAAAACTGATGCAATCCCCAGGACACCATGGGACCCCACCGTAAATACTAACACATTCCCCATGGTCCCTTTAACATCCTGGCCTGCTCACTGGGGCCCCTTAACATACGTAAGAACATAAATATGAATAAGGAGCAAAAGTAGAAGATATCTGCCCACTCAAACTTGTGCTACCAATAACTATGACCATGGCTGGTTCTCGAACTCGGGCCTCTGATACAGCTGACTCCCTAATATCATGTGCTCTCTTTATTCCCGTAATTCGATTAAACTTCTTCTTGGAAACATGGAATGGTTTGGCCTCAACCACTTTCTTTGGCAGTGAATTCCACAGACACAGAGGCAATGGCCCAGTGGCATTATTACTGGACTATTAAACAACAGAGCCAGATAATATTCCGGTGAATATCGGTTCTGGGGACCTGGATTCAAATCCCACCATGGCACAGGGTGGAATTTGAATTCAACAAATACCTGGAATTTGGGGTTTAATGATGACCATGAATCCAGTGTTGATTATTGACAAAACCCATCAGGTTCATTAATGTTCTTCAGGGAAGGACACTGCCATCCTTACTTGTGCTGGCCTACATGTGATTCCAAGCCACAACAATGTGGTTGACTCTTAACTGCCCTCTGGGCAATTAGGGACGAGCAATAAATGCTGCCTAGCCAGAGACGTCTTCATCCCATGAATGAGTGAAAAATAAATCTCTGGCAAAGACATTTTTCCTCATTTCAGTTCTAAGTGGCCTATCCTGTGTCCTCAGACTGTAAGCCCTGCTTCCAGATTCTTTAGTCATCGGGAATATTGCTCTTACTGTTATTATGTCTAGACCTGTCAGAATTTTATACATTTTCATGAGATCCACCCTCATTTTCATAAATATTGAATACTCTCCTAATCAATCCAACGTCTCTTCATGTGTCAGTCCAACCTGGTATCAGTCTGGTAAGCATTGCCTCTATGGTCAGGACATCCTTCTTCAGATAACAGAAGCCAAAAACTGTACATCATACTCCAGATACAGTCTCACAACGGCCCTGCACAAATACAGCAAGATCTCCCTGAATCCTCTCCCTATTAAGGCCAACATACCATTTGCCTTCTTCAACCCCTGCTGCACCTGCACCCACTGTGTAAATACGAACACGCTCACTGGGGAATCTCTATACACACTGACTCATTACCCCACAAATTCTTTATAATTATGAACACACTCCCAAAGGCACAAATTCCTGAAACTGTCCTTGGACACACCTGAAAATTACCGTCAGTCACTGGAGACTCACTGTGGTCTCTGTGGAAGCCTATTACGCAGACACACCACCCCCGCACCCATGTAAACATGGACACCATCTTATGTAAACGATGACACACTGTCAACAACATTGTGAAATACACCCTGTGAGAATCCTGGCAAATACTGACAATTTCCTTATGAGAAGCCTCTACAAACTCACACCCTTCTTGGTGATTCCTTGTGAACTCTACCTCATTACATTGGAACACTTTTTAAAATACTGACACGCACACAAAGATCCCCTGTAAATACTGACAGTCCCACTGAACTCAAGTAAACAACATCAGAAGAAGGGTCCCAACCTGAAATGTCAAGCTTTCCTGCTCCTCGGATGCAGCTTGGCCTGCTGTGTTCATCCAGCCTCACACCATGTTATCACCAGAGTCACCCTAGACCGGCTGTAAATGCTGACAGACTTCCCTGGAGACGCACTGTACAGACTGTTGTATTCCATCTGGAACACCCAGTTATTATTGACACGTTCCCTTTGGATTCGCTGCAGATACTGATATACTGCCCAGAGACCCCTCAACATACTAACACATCGTGCACAAATTCCCTGTCAACATTACTCACTCCCCAGTCCCTCCTGTAGATACTGAAACACTCCCAGTCAGGCTCCCAGAAATTGTTAACACACTCCCAATGGATTTGTTGTAAATATTGATGCACTCTTCTGGGATTTCCTGTAAAAGTCCGTCACACTTCTCAGGAATGCCCTTTAAATATTAATGCTCTCCCCAGAAACACCCAGGAAATGCTGAAAATCCTCCCAGGACATGCTGTAAATACTGATGCATCCCCTCTGGAACCCCTGTAAATATTAACACACTCATCCTGGATACCTTGTGGATACTGCTTTTAGAGATACAGAACCATATTGCCTAGAATCAGATCCTTCAGTCCAACCAGTCCATGCCAACCATAAACCCAAACTGAACTGTGGCCAAGCACAGGAATGTGGGACGTGCCCCTCTGAATATTTCTTATTCATGTACTTACCCAACTGCCTTTTAAATGCTGTAACTGTACCCGCACCCAGTACTTCCTCCGGAAGGCCATCCTGTACATGAACCCTGTGTAAACAAAAATAAAACTCCATGCATTTATTAAAATCTTTCTCCTCTCCCCTGGTAAGTATGACCCAGCCTTGAAATCCCCACCCTCTTGAATTGCAATCTGCCATTCACTTTATCAATACCGCTCAGGACTTTTAAACCTGTCGGGTTACCCCTCAATCTCCTCTGCATGGTATCCATCAAAATGCTGTAACGATTCCCTGTAAATACTGACGCACTCCCCAGGGATACTGTATTAACATCAGAATCTCCCCGAACACCCCCGCTGTAAATAGTGATACACTACCAGGGACCCCCAAGTAAATAATGACAAAGTCCCTCTGGACCCACTGTATATATTGAATGAATACCCCAGACACACTGCCAATACTGTCACACTCCCCAAGGATACCTTAAATACCTTTCACTCACTGCAGTGAGGACAAACTCCCCAGCAACTCCCTGGGGTACTGAGATAGTTCCAAGTGATCATTCTGTAAATAGCACCCCACACAATCACTGGAAACATTGTATAGATACTGACTCATTAACCACAGGCTCACTGTGAATATTGACACACTCACTGGGAAACCTGCACAAGTGCTGATTCAAGCAGGACCCAGTTTAAAAATCGACAACAGTAAAACATTTCGACCAATCCTGCGTTTCTGGGCAGAATCCTAGACTTCCAAACTTTTCAAAGAGACAGTTGGACTGAATCTGCGAGAAATACACAACACAATAATCATGCCTGGGAACAGAGATTGCTGTGTGGGTTTATTGAGATAACAGGGTGTGGAGCTGGATGAACACAGCAGGCCAAGCAGCATTAAAGGAGCAGGAAAACTGACGTTTCAGGCCTAGACCCTTCTTCAGAAAATTATTGTTCGGCCTGGAATCCCATGTTGCACCTCCTCACTTAAAGGACAATTAACCGAAACCAACAGACCCTGATCCAAAAGGAACTGATCCAAGACAGCTTTTACACCTCTGGCTATGCAGCACAGATAGTATGGAGCCTACAGAGATACTCGACATTCCAATCCATTCACACACGGTCTAACCATCGGAAAGCTAATTAACCTCAGAAAAGAACATCAAGAGCAGAGTGAAAACTACAAATCTGGTGTGAAGATAATGGGACTCTCAGTCAGTATAACTGCCAGCCCCGATCTTATGGGAGGAGGAAACTGAACAAAGAGCTTCCGAACACGGGATCCAAACTTTCTGAACCAAGAACACCATCAGCAAAAACCTGACCCAGGCCTTCCAAACCAGACACTGACTAGCACAAGCAATCATTGACTTCACCGAAGCCACGAGTCCTCAGTCACAACCTGAGGTGAGAACCCAAAAGGTGAAGAGAAACGGCTACTCACCAAAACACACCTTTGCGCATCAGCCGACTCAACCCAAACGTACAAACCCACACAGTCCCAAGTCTTCATCCAGGCTCTAGGTGTGGTAATCCAGAGGGACCACCGGACTTCAAAAATCGCATTCTGGGATGGGAGCATAAACCCCGAGATCCCAAATTCCAACATCGGTGGCAGTGCATTGGGACCCTATTGGGAGGAATTCAGGCAGACAGTGTAAATGCTTGTTTTCTGTGTGTCAGTAAATAATGTCTAATAGTGGTGGTCTCTTTCCATCGTGTATTGTATTAACTTCATAGAATTTACTGAGATACCCATTTCTTAAATTCTAATTACCTTTATGCTACTAAATAAAGAGAGATTCCTTTGCCCTTTAGTACTTGTCTAAAGTCTCCTCATTCACATCCCCATAAATAAATCCAGTGTTCAGAATCACAGGTTTGGGAGCCGCTTAGACATCAGGAAAGTTCTGCAAACCAGAATCCGATACTCATTCCCCACAGACACTCTGTAAATGCTCATACACTCACTGGAGATTCTCAATAAACACTGACACCTTTCCACAGGCACATTTTGATCGTCCCCATAAACACTGACATTCTCCCCCCCGCACCCCTCCACCCCGAGAAAACACTGATACATTTCCCAAGGAGCTCCCTGAAAACAGTGACATGTTTCCTCAGAAACACCTCTAAGGGCTGATACATTCTAGATCCCACTTGAAATGAAAGCTACAGGCACGTCCATAAATGATTAAAATGAACTATCCAGACAACACAGTTCAATTACTTCTGTGAGAACAGTGACGGCACTTCAAGCAGTCTAGCCTTCACTATAACTAAATATTTTGTCAGGAATGTGTTCTGAGGGAAAATGTGGATAGTGGATCTATGCCGGTTTGTCCCATATATAGGGAATGTGTCTACATTGAGATCCTCTTACTCAGAATCATGAAGCTGGGGCGTGGGGAAAGACAGGACTGTTTGAGTACGGTCGAGCACATCTGACTGTGTTAATCACAAAAAATAGCCTCTAGGTTTGAGTCCTGTCATGGTCAGCGAAGATCAGTGATCGTGGGCTGATTCCCTGCGTAGGAGAAAGCCTTCCTGATCTTCAACAAAAAAAAAACAGAATTTTCAATTGAAGATTCCAGTGTATCAGAACTCCCGTCCAGTCTCAGCGACGAACAACAGACACTATACCCAGACATCACCGAGACACAGAAAGCGTCTTTTCTGTTTCAGTAGTGCACTCTCAGTGCCACAATCAAACAAACGGGAAGATTGCTTCTCTGAAAAAGAACTTCAGAGATAGAGATAACAAGGTGTAGAGCTGGATGAACACAGCAGGCCAAGCAGCATCAGAAGAGCAGGAAGGCTGACGGTTCGGACCTCGACCCTTCTTCAGAGACTGAGTCAGATTTACATTATTTCACACCTGGAGCCTGACTTGCAGTTTAACATTGATAATGGGAACTGCAGATTTGGAGAATCCAAGATAATAAAATGTGAGGCTGGATGAACACAGCAGGCCCAGCAGCATATCAGGAGCACAAAAGCTGACGTTTTGGGCCTAGACCCTCTCTGATGAAGGGTCTAGGCCCAAAACGTCAGCTTTTGTGCTCCTGAGATGCTGCTGGGCCTGCTGTGTTCATCCAGCCTCACATTTTATTATCTTGCAGTTTAACATTGTTTGTTCCAAAGGAGAATCACATCAGACCTGAAACCTGAACTCTGTTTCTCTCTCCACATGTGCTGCCAGACTGGCGAGGTTTCTGCAGCATTTTCTGTTTTGTTTCAATTTGCCAGCATCCACACTTCATGTGAGTCACATCACTGTTGACTTCTCAGCACTCATCCAGTTTTTGCAACGTGTTTTGATCCCCTTAGCATCACAAACATTGCAAACCATTTTTTGGAATGTGGTCAGATTCACTTCTTGAGGTGGAAATGATCACAGATTCACAGGTATTTGAGTGAAGATATTTCTGCTTATCTCAGGCACTCAGGCTGTTCTACCACTTTCAGACTGATCCATAACGCTACATTCCTATCAGCAAAGATAGCTGCCAACATGTACCCTGTCACTGTCTTTGGTAATAACATACAGTGCAAACAGAACACCTCTTTATTCACATGCAATACAGGATATCCAGATCTAGCCTACTCAGTCGCACCTCATTATAATCTCCAGTTGCAAGAATGAGTCTGGTACCCCTGTGTTACAATCACTCAAATGCTAATGATTGCTTCCTTAAGTGTGGAAAACAAATCTACACACATGTGTGTATCTCTGGCTTCAGAAGGTTCTACAAAGTACATTGATGGAATTCACACGGCAATGAACACATCCTTTTTCCAGGTGCTCCAGTAACATCATGTGTCATTTGGAGACAAAAGAACACTGTGTTCGAGGCAACGTAATCCCATAAATGACAGGCTGTTGCACACAGCAATATCACCCCCTCACAAATACAAACCATTGTCTTATGTTTTAAATCAAAATGCTAAACAGAAAAAAAAGTCACGTAAAAAAAAATCACTCCTCGTCACTTTAATGAAAGAATTTGCTGATAAGATAATACTAAAAAAAGTAGAATACAGACAGACGGGGTAAGTTAGTGTGGCGAACTGGTGAAACCGGCTCATAACGACTTCAGACTCCACAGTGAAGCAATAGATTTACCGAATCATTTACAAAAATAGCTCGGCAACAAAGGGTTGAATTCTCATAAAACTGACAAGTACCATCAGATCGACAGGTAGAGATTGGAATTGTTCAGAAAAAAAAAACTTTCCAGATACACTGGTGGATGGTGTGTGCTAGAAACCATTCTGAGTGAAATAACTTTGTGATCGAACACTTATTCACTGAGAAATGAATCTCTGCTGCGCCAAAGAAAAGCCGGTGCATAGTTTACTGGCCGCCTGATTTGCAGGCAAAGGAAACCTGATCCCAGGACTCTCGGGTAAATTACACTGTTAGTGACAGCCCATCATGCACAAGAAGAGCCTCTTACACTGAGAACAGAACAGATTATAGTTAAACAGACAAGAATCCCAACATGAAAATCTGCCACTTATTCTGATGTCATCTGCAAACCTACCTCCGACATTCACAGTCAAACCATTGATGTAAATGACAAAAAGCAGCATCCTTTTGTCCCCGACTGTCCATCCAGGTTTAACTTTGATCCACATGTTGCCTCTATGAACAACATGAACATGTAGCCAAAATACTTGGACTTTTAAACTGTCAGTTATAACTATGTAATCTTTTTCAATTCAATGATCATTTGGCTTCTATATATTTTTCAAGCTACTTTGAGCTGTGTATTTACAATTAGTTCCTGGGGAAAACTCTCTCTTGTGTATTCTGTTGAATAAACACATTTTCAACCTGTATGCTCCTTGGTCCGATTATCTTAGCAAAATGTAAATATTTTTAGCCAATTACAGTAATGATCTTTTAAATGGCTAATTCATAATCACAATTAATTTCTAATTATTCCGAGTACAGAACACCTTGTAAACCAAATTATTTTTCTCAGAGCCGATATTATATATCTTTACAGTTTACAGTGCAGTCATCCAATTATTGCATTGGTCCATTATCACAGTGAAGCTAAAATTAAAGTCGTCTTTTTAGTTGACATCATTGTTACTGTATTCTTGAATTACAATGACTAGCGTAGTATTTTAGAAGCATTAAACAAGGCTGGATTTTCAATACAAGAATTAGTGCAAATAATCATATTGCTTATTTTGTTAATTATTGTTAGCTCCTAATGATTTTTTTTTGCTGTGATCACATTAATATCACTTTAATAATCAGTCTACGTTCAGCTCTGTAGATATATAAAATGAATGTCAAGTTATTATTAAGTGAAGTTTAAAATGTCACACTTTGTTCTTCTGTATTCTAATAATCACAGAATATGTTTCATTATTATCATATCCATGAATCAAAGTAAATATATTTCACTGTACAGTTTAACAGGCACCATGAATATCGACTAATTGTCTCTCAGCCCCTCTTTTATATTTCTCCTCCAACATTCTGCTCTGTGAGCAGAATATTAAACCAGTCAGTGATCAGCTGTGGATCCTAATCACGTAAGTATCTTCAATATTTACCACACTTTAGGCAGACAGTAAACCCCAGAATCGCTCTTGGCAATATAATAAGAACAATGAGGGAGAAGGGAGCTGTGCTGAATTCAGTGGACAATTGACAGACCTCATCCACACCTGGGAGGGGTTGAACCACACAGCAGGACATCGTGGTGGAAAAGTGGGGCACGAGGGCAAGCATAAGCCCAAGGTGGCCAAAACGGATTCTGAATGGGCCCTACCTAAGGACAACAAAAAAAAAGGCCTCGAGGGGTGGTTGTTACAAATTGTATTGGATTGCAAAAAGAAACTGATCATGAAGATGATCAGGAAGGGTTAAGACCTGGGCGCCCTAAAACCAGAGCAGAGACCCTGGTGGAATAGACAAGAAAAATATGTCAATATGAGAAGGCAGCTGTAACTCTGACAGCCTCCATCAGAAATATGACCAATGAGAAATGGGAACAAGCAAAGGTGGCAGCTCTTACACGAGGGCTTAAAGCAAAAGGACAAGACGGTAGTTATAGGAAGGGAAGGATGATAACACTGACTCAAATGGGTTGGATGACAAAACACCCATTTATGGGCAGAGGGACAACAATGGATGGGATGACCTGGAAGTGTGAGAAGGCAGTGCCTATGGCACCGTTGTGGATCAAAGTTAAACCTTGGACAGACAGTGACGGACAAAAGGACGTTGTTTATTGTCATTTACGTAAATGATTTGCATGTGAATATAGGAGGTAAAGTTTGCAGATAACATCAAAAGCAGTGGTGTAGTGAATAGTGAAGGAGGTTATCTCCAGAGTACAATCACATCCTTACCACATGGGCCAATAAGCTGAGGAGTGGCAGATGGAGGTTAATTTAGATTAATGTGAGGTGTTGCATTTTAGGAAGGCAAATCAGTGCAGAAGTTATGGATTTAATGGGAAGGCCCTGGGAGTGTTGCTGCACAAAGAGATCTTGGAGTGCAAGTTCATAGTTTCTTGAAAGTGGAGTTGCAGGTCGACAAGGGAGGGAGGAAGGCATTTGGTACGTGTGCCTTCATAGGTCAGAGTCTTGAATCTAGGAGTTAGTGTGTCACGGCGCAGACATATTGGCCATTGCTTAGGCCACTTTTAGAATAGTGCATTCAATTCTGATCTCCTTGTTACAGGAAGGATGTTGTGAAACTTGAAAGGTTCAGAAAATATTTACAAGGACGCTGCCATGATTGGTGGGTTTGATCAGAAGGGAGAAGCTGAATAGGTTGGGGCTATTTTCCCTGCAATGTTGTAGGCTGGGGCTGGGGGGCACGGGGAGGGGTGGGGGGGGGGGGAAGAGGTGGGGAGGCAGTGCTTACAGAGGCTTCTAAGTCATGATGGGCATGGATTGGGGTGAATGGTCAAGATCTTTTTCCCAGGGTTGGGAGTCCAAAACTGGAGGGTATCGGTTTAAGATGAGAGGAAAAGAGTTAAAAGGGATTTAAAGGAGCAATGTTTTCACACAGAGGGTGGTGTATGTATGTAATGAGCTGCCAGAGGAAGCAGTCGATGAAAGTAGAATTACAACATTTAAAAGTCATCTAGATGGGTATATGAACAAGAACGGTTTAAAGTGATGTGGGCCAAATGCTGGCACATGGGACTAAATGAATTTAGGATGTTTGCTTGGCATAGAAGACTTGGACTGAAGGGTCCATTTCCATGCGGCACATCTCGATGACTCAGTGATAGATGAAGTGAACCTTTTCAGATGCAGATTGGGAATGTGACATTCTGGGGGTTGATTTCTGAAAACAATGAGGAGCATCTCACGTTGTAGATTCCCGAACTACGACGGGGGGCCCTCCAAGCAGGACATGGGAAGGAGGAAAAAGAAGGCTGCATCTCCAGAGTAGCGACACTGTAGGGAGACTGGGACAGTCAGGCAAGCTGGGAAGTTACACTTGGGACCCAATCACAAGCAGGAACATGGGTTATTATCTGTAAACCCTGGAAAAGATCAAGGGCCCTCTCATTCCACCACAAAAACAATACCCCATCAAAGCTGGGGCTGAGGAGGCAGCAATTGTGATCATGAACAATTGGCCGAAGCAGGTAATTGTCAGACCGACAGCATCCCAAACTAAGATAATAAAATGTCAGGCTGGATGAACACAGCAGGCCAAGCAGCATCTCAGGAGCACAAAAGCTGACGTTTCGGGCCTAGACCCTTCATCAGAGAGGGGCATGGGGTGAGGGTTCTGGAATAAATAGGGAGAGATGGGGAGGCGGACCGAAGATGGAGAAAAGAAGATAGGTGGAGAGAGTATAGGTGGGGAGCTAGGGAGGTGATAGGTCAGTCCAGGGAAGACGGACAGGTCAAGGAGGTGGGATGAGGTTTGTAGGTAGATGGGGGTGCGGCTTGGGGTGGGAGGAAGGGATGGCTGAGAGGAAGAACAGGTTAGGGAGGCAGAGACAGGTTGGACTGGTTTTGGGATGCAGTGGGTGGAGGGGAAGAGCTGGGCTGGTTGTGTGGTGCAGTGGGGGGAGGGGACGAATTGGGCTGGTTTTGGGATGCGTTGGGGGAAGGGGAGATTTTGAAGCTGGTGAAGTCCACATTGATACCATTAGGCTGCAGGGTTCCCAAGCGGAATATGAGTTGCTGTTCCTGCAACCTTCGGGTGGCATCATTGTGGCACTGCAGGAGGCCCATGATGGACATGTCATCTAAAGAGTGGGAGGGGGAGTGGAAAAGGTTGGCGACTGGGAGGTGCAGTTGTTTGTTGCGAACCGAGCGGAGGTGTTCTGCAAAGCGGTCCCCAAGCCTGCGCTTGGTTTCCCCAATGTAGAGGAAGCCACACCGGGTACAGTGGATGCAGTATACCACATTGGCAGATGTGCAGGTGAACCTCTGCTTAATGTGGAATGTCATCTTGGGGCCTGGGATAGGGGTGAGGGAGGAGGTGTGGGGGCAAGTGTAGCATTTCCTGCGGTTGCAGGGGAAGGTGCCGGGTGTGGTGGGGTTGGAGGGCAGTGTGGAGCGAACAAGGGAGTCACGGAGAGAGTGGTCTCTCCGGAAAACAGATGGGGTGGGGATGGAAAAATGTCTTGGGTGGTGGGGTCGGATTGTAGATGGCCGAAGTGTCGGAGGATGATGCGTTGTATCCGGAGGTTGGTGGGGTGGTGTGAGAGAACGAGGGGGATCCTCTTTGGGCGGTTGTGGCGGGGGCGGGGTGTGAGGGATGTGTTGCGGGAAATACGGGAGACGCGGTCAAGGGCGTTCTCGATTACTGTGGGGATAAGTTGCGGTCCTTGAAGAACTTGGACATCTGGGATGTGCGGGAGTGGAATGTCTTATTGTGGGAGCAGATGCGGTGGAGGCGGAGGAATTGAGAATAGGGGATCATCTGCCAATGTGGTATACTGCATCCACTGTACCCGGTGTGGCTTCCTCTACATTGGGGAAACCAAGCGCAGGCTTGGGGACCGCTTTGCAGAACACCTCCGCTCAGTTCGCAACAAACAACTGCACCTTCCAGTCACCAAACATTTCCACTCCCCCTCCCATTCTTTAGATGACATGTCCATCATGGGCCTCCTGCAGTGCCACAATGATGCCACCCGAAGGTTGCAGGAACAGCAACTCATATTCCGCTTGGGAACCCTGCAGCCCAATGGTATCAACGTGGACTCCACCAGCTTCAAAATCTCCCCTTCCCCCACCGCATCCCTAAACCAGCCCAGTTCGTCCCCTCCCGCAACTGCACCGCACAACCAGCCCAGCTCTTCCCCTCCACCCACTGCATTCCAAAACCAGTCCAACCTGTCTCTGCCTCCCTAACCTGTTCTTCCTCTCACCCATCTCTTCCTCCCACCCCAAGCCGCACCCCCATCTACCTACTAACCTCATCCCACCTCCTTGACCTGTCCGTCTTCCCTGGACTGACCTGTCCCCTCCCTACCTAAACTCTGTCGACCTATCTTCTTTTCTCTCCATCTTCGGTCCGCCTCCCCATCTCTCCCTATTTATTCCAGAACCCTCACCCCATCCCCCTCTCTGATGAAGGGTCTAGGCCCAAAACGTCAGCTTTTGTGCTCCTGAGATGCTGCTTGGCCTGCTGTGTTCATCCAGCCTCACATTTTATGACCTTGGATTCTCCAGCATCTGCAGTTCCCATTATCACTGATACTATAGCATCCCAAACTAATTCACTGAAGCCTGATGACTCAGATTGCCTCCCTGTTGATTATACCTCCCTGAACACATCTGTCTCTGAACAGTATCCTACAGTAGCAAAAGCACACTGTACTTAACAGGCTGAAATCGCAACAGGACACTATCTCAGTCCAGATCCGTACCTGTGGACCTGGAATCCCAGAATAAGAATACTCTGAGGAAAACAGCACACATGTTCCCAGTTGTTCTGGCAATTCCACAATATTCCAGCCATATTCCACTGACGTATGGTTCACGGAATTAGCCAAACTGATCTTACCAAGACCTCATCACCTCAGTCAGTCAGAAAGAGCATATCTGGATCATCAATAGAGTATTGAGTCACATGTGCCAGGCAGGGCTTAAAATTAAACCACAGAAAGCAAATTGGAATGACAGGGAGTGATTTGTCTGGGATATCAGTCAGGTAGGGACACAGGATAGTCCCGCAAAAACAAAAGAATGCGATTTTAAACTACCCAGTCACACACCGTGAAAGGAAAAAGGCAAACTTGAGGGTTGTTTAATTATTGTAGGAATTATGCGGAAAATGTTCAGAACTGGCACAACTACTAAAAGCCCTGACATCAGTCAGGAGCCAGAGAGTCAACATATACACAGACAGTCCTGATGACTTTGGTATAGTTCACGACCATATATTGGCCTGGCCTCAGCGCGGGTACGTCACCTTGTCTGGAGGCCACATACAGCACGAAGACCAGATTAAAGAGTTGATGGAAGCAGCTAATTTTGTGACTGAAGCAGCAGTAATGAAGATTAGAGCTCACAGGAAAGTAGAAACCCCACAACAACAGGGCAATGAGTATGCAGGTCAGGCAGCTAAAATACTTACTGAAACAGTACAGATATTTGAGGAAGTGGCAGTGGCAGCAGTTACTGGAGGAAGAGAAGTAAGTTTGAAGACATTTCAAGAAACAGCCCCACAACATGAGAAATGTGAATGGGAAAAGGGTGGGGCAATGAGAGGACAAGATGGAATCAGGAAGACATAGGATCAGACAGTGCCACCACATACCATCGGCTGGCCCATGCTGGGTGGTATAAAATGCAATATCAGATGCCTCATTGCTGGTGGTGGCCTGGAGTAGGGGATGATATCATAAAGTGTTATCGAAGGCTCTGCACACACAGTGTCAGGGAAAAGATTAAATGCAGACAGTAGCCATAACCCAGGGGGCTAATGGGAACAATTGCAGATGGATTCAACGGGTTCCCTACCCAAGAAAAATAAATGCTGAATGTCTAAACATACAGAAACAGAAAAGTAGATGCAGGAGTTGGCTATTTGACCCTTTGAGCCTGCACAACCATTCAGTATGATCATGACTGATTGTGTAATCTCAGCATAACATTCCTACCCTCTCTCCATACTCCTTCCTTCCTTTAGCCATAAGGGAAACAACCAGCTCCCTCTCGAATATATCTAATTAATTTGCCCCAATAGCTTTCTGTGGGAGAGAATTCCACAGGTTCACATTCTTGGTGAAGGGATTGCTCTGCATCTCGGTCCCAAAGGCTTTATTCTTAGACTGTGACCCCCAGTTTGAGATTTCCACATCATCCGGAATCCTCTTCCTACGCCTAACCCATCCAGGCTCATTAGAATTTTATGTTTCTATGCCATACCCTCCTCATTCTACTAAATTCCAATGAGTACACACCCAGTCGATCCGATCTCTAATCCAGCTGATCCAGTCTTTTCTTAGATCATAGATTGTAGAATCCCTACATTTGGGATGGGTCATTCAGCCCATCAAGTCCACACAGACCCTTTGAAGAGGGACCCAGTCCACCCTATCCCTGTAACCCCACAACTACCATGGTTAACCGATTGAGCCTGCACATCCCCGCACGTTATCAGTAATTTTGCATGGCCGCCTCACCCGAGATTTATTGGGTGGGTGGAAGCATTCCCCTGCAAATTCTCAAAAAAGGACACATTTACAGGGAAAGTAATTAAACAGTACGTGTGCTGTTAGGTACTAAATGGAGATTCCATCTCCCGTACCAGCCCCAAAGTTCACGTCGAACAAATTAACCGAACACTGGAAACTGGTCTAAGACCCTGAAAGAGACAAGGCAAGGATGGTTTAGAGTACACCCCACTATTCTAATGAAACTGAGGTTGACCCCCTTTTGAATTTGTGACTAGACAGGCTATTCAGCTGCGGGAGGGTGTGGTAGGAGAACAACTGGAAACGTGCGATGGAAATAATAGGGTGAAACAATTTGAGAGAGAACTGGCAAAACAGCTGCATGAGCTGTGAGGGGAAGTTGGAGACGGACAGAGAATCAGAGATTTAGAAAGGGAGCATAGCAACATCCGAGCTGGCATTCCTAATCCAGGAGATCAGGTCCTGGTGAAAGTATTATCCCATCATGTGCCACTGTGACCACGATGGGTCAGCCCCTACTAGGTGATTATTACAGTGAGATATGCACTCTTGTAGATATGAAAAAGTGGGGGCCAAAGTGGAAGCAGTGGTTCCAACTGAAGGTATACAAAGTCCAAACACAACCATTCACCCTTATGGCAAGTTGTGTTGGGTTCCTGTTCTTTACAGGCTGGTGGCCACCGCCATCACCCGCTTTGGGAATTATTCATATTCAAACCTCACTGGCCTTTGTCCTAAGCCCATAATTCAGGCTTGATTATATGTAATACTTATTGGGGTCCATATTAATCAATTCACTCTCATTCTTATTTCAGTTTGCTGCATGCCTGCCACAGCCAGCTTCACCCCTTCCCTTTCCATACTGCCACGAAGCCCATTTCTATCACTATCACTCCTCGGGTCATGTGCTGCACACAATTCACAATTTAACCTTCTCATTACATAGCCAGGAGTGGGGACAAAAGATGGCTGTAAAAACGCAGTAATTACGACTGCAGAAGGATAACCACCCAGTGATCAACGGAAAAGTGGCAGAAACAGATTACAAAATAGAGTAAAGATGCGGTTATGGTGCCTAGAAATTTGAAGAATATAAACAAGTTTCTTTTAATGACATGGTAAATTTGTGAAGAGATTGAATTCCACAGATGAGAGTGAAATTCAAATTGATGCTGTCTCACTAAGTAAAGAAAATTAGTGATGCAGAGTGTTTAGAGAAGAGGCAGTAAAGATTTATCCATGAGTTAAATACTGATTCAAAACTCACTGGCCACATCTGAGTGCTGGAGTGTGTAACTGGAACTGCAATTCAGAGAGACTGTTTGTTTGATTTCTCAGGTCAAGTGAGAGAGCGGCTGTTCCCAATCTGTCAGCTGTCACAGAACTGCAGTAACGTTAGAGTTTATTTTAAAGAACTTACAATAAGTGGTAGAAATTAATATCATTTCTAATCTTATGAATTTGGGTTAACAGCGAAAATAAAGCCCAACCAAATTTGGAAGAGCCCTCAGTGATAACGGAGCATTGAGGTTATTCGTAATTAATGTGGTGCAGCTGGTAAATGTTTGGGAAGGAGTACAAAACTGTCAGGATTGAAATGTGATTTAACAACAGGTATTCTAAAGGCAAATAATAAAGGAATCAGTTAAACATCAACAGACTGTGGGAGCACCAAGTTCTGTAGAGCCATTAACCATGCGTTTACTGGACTGGATGTATCGCTCAGGCAAATATGGCTAACAATTACATGATAACATTGCGTGTCATTGCTGTAATGTGAAATGTATAAAAATGTTACACTTGGTTGGGTGCAGTGAGACAGCACCAGAAAATCTCCCACAATGAATTGCTAAGGAGCTCCGCATAAAGGTTGCTCATGCTGCTGAACACAGAACACAAGACTCCTGTTTGATATTTCACCCGTCAACAGTTGTGGAGTGTGTTTTTCTGACTGGAGGTCAGGGCTAGCGCTGTCCCACAAGGATCAGACCTGAGACCATACACACACGCACACGTAACTATGAGGGGATGCATTCTGGGAGGCCAATTGCAAGGGGAGCGTAAACAATAAATGGAAGAACCCTGAGTCGCACTGATATACAGATGGATCTGCAGGTCCAAGTCCATAGGTCTCTGATAGTGGCAACACCTATGCATAAAGTGGTAAAGGAGGACTATGGCATGCTGGCTTTCTTCTGTCAGGGGGCTGAATAGAAAGTTGTAATTCGGCCACCTTTGGAGTGACGTGTGCAGTTTCAATCACTACATTACAGAAAGGACGTGGAGGCTTCGGAAAGGTTGCAGAAGAGGTTTACCAGGATTTTGTCTGGCTTGGACAAACTTGGATTGTTATCACTACACAGAGCGAGGGGCTGAGGGGCGACCTGAAAGGGAGTCAGTGGACACTCAGCCCTTTTCCTCAGGTGAAAATGACAAATTTTAGGGGCAAATGGATTAAGGTGAGAGGGGGAAAGTTTAAAAAAAGAGTTGTATGAGGCACGTTTCTTATACAGGAAGTGATAGGCGGCCGTACTCTCTTGGGAGGTGATAGAAGCAGAAACGATCAATCACGACATTTAAGAGGCACTTGGGCAGACATATGAACAGGCAGGGAAGAGAGGGATATAGATCATGTACAGGCAGATTGCATCACTTCAGAGTGGCATCAATATTAGAACAGATGTGGTGGGCCAAAGGGCTTCTTCCGATGCTGTACTGTCCTGTTTTCCAAGTGGCAGGAATAGTGGAGCCACAGTTAATATTTTGAATAAACATCTCTTCTTTAGAACACACAGTGAGTTTATGCATCTTGAGGGAAACAACGTGGAAGGGGAATATATATTTGAATGGTACAGACGCAACGAGCATGGAGCGGGGAGTTACTATGTACAAATCTTTATCGGAGAGAGAACATAACTAAAATGCATTGAGGAGACTGTATGGGATCTTGGGCTTCATTCATGGAACCTGCAGTTTCATCAGAGTTCGACATGTGTTCGGCTGTACGACCCAGCACTGTTAGGAGAGATGTGTGACTGTTAGGATAAGTAAGAATGTCTCCGGTGGTATCCCTCTGCCAGATATTCAGCTTTTGGAACTGTTGAAGGACGTGGTCTCTCTGAGGAAAACGGAATGGCCAGTCACTTTTTCGACACTTGGAATGATTCTTATGTTATGCAGAATTTCGGGAGATTTAATAGAATTATTTTTGTAGGGGACTCTCCTGTCAGAGGCTTAAACAGGAAATTCTATAGCAGTGAGTGTAAATTTAGGATGGTTTGCTAATTGCCTTGTGCTCAGATTAAGGACATCTCGAAACATGTCAAATCTCTTGTCAAAGGTGAGATTGAGAGGCCAGAAATTATTGTACACATTGATAGCAATGACCTTTTTTGGGAAAAGATTAAAAGCACTACAAAGTGAATTTGATCAGTTAGGTAAAATATTTAAAGAAAAAACTTGATGAGTCGTGCTTTCTTGTTTACTCCCAATGCCAAACGAGGTAGGGAGAACAAGGTTAAAGGAGACAAATCGATGGTGAAGATCTCGTGAATTGTTCAGGGATTCAGGTTTTTGGACAATTGGAATGTCTTTCGGGGTAGAAAAGACAAAGAATGGTCTAATGTAAACTGGAAAGGGATCAAGATCTCAGCAGGGAGCTTTGCTCATTCCATTGAAGGAGACTTTATATTGACAGAGATGGGGAGTGGGGGAATTATACGTACCAGCGTAAACAGAAGGATTGATGAGGAACGTTCTGAATGTGAGGAGAGCACAGCAATTACAAAAGAAAGATGAGAGAATCAGAATATGTAGTAACTCTGAAGAACTTTTCTTTTCAATGCAACGAGTCTTAAAGTTAAAGCTGATGAACTCATAGCTATGACAGAAACTTGTCTGTGAGATGGACAAAACGGCAGCTCACTGTTCTAGGTTTTAGGTGATGTAGGAACAATAGAAAGGGGGTGTGTGTGCATGTGTGTGCTTAACAGCAGGAGCCAGAGAGTAATGGCAGAGGGTTGCTTTTCAGACTGGGGGCCTGTGACCAGCAGGGTTCCAGCAGGATCAATTCTGGATCCTCTTTTGTCATTTTATATAAATGATTTGGATGAGAATATAGAAGGTACAGTTCGTAAGTTTATGGGTTACACCAAAATAGGGGCATAATAGACAGTGAAGAAGGTTACCTAAGATTACAAAGGGATCTTGATCAAATGGGCTCAAAAAAAACCATATTGTATTCAATCTGAATAAATGTGAGGCGTTGAATTTTGGTGTAACAAACAAGGGCAGGACTTATACAATTAATGGTAGGGCCTTAGGTAGTGTTTGAGAACAGGGGACCTATGGGTGCAGGTACATTTCTTTCTAAAAGATTGCATCACATATACCCACAGGGTGGTTAAAAGGCATTTGGCATTCTTGCCTTCATTGCTCAGTCCTTGGAGTATAAAGAGTTGGGATGTTATCTTGAGGTTGTACAGGACATTGGTGAGGCCTTTTCTGGAATACTGTGTCCAGTTATAGGAAGGATATTATCAAACTGTGCATTGTTCTGAACACTTACCAGGATGTCGCCTGGCATGGAACAATTGAACTATAAAGATAGGCTGGAACTTTCTTCATTGCAGTGTAGCAGGTTGAAAGGCAATCTGATAGAAGTTTATAAAATAATGAGAGCTATAGATAAAGTTGATGGTAGTTGTCTTTAGGTGGGGAATTTCAAAACTAGGGGACATATTTAAGGTGAGAGGAGAAACATTTAAAAAAGTCACGAGGCTTTTTTTTTTAAAAACACAAAGGGTGGTTTGTGTGTGGAATGAACTTCATAAGGGTGTGGTGGATGCAAGTATAATTACAATATTGAAAAAGCATTTGGATAGCTACATGAATGGGAAAAGTTTGAAGGGTCAGGAGCAGGCAGATGGAACTAGTTCAGTTTGGGATTATGTTCAGCTTGGACTGAAGGGTCTGTTTCTAGAGGGTCTGAAGGCTCTATGACTCTGGCTTTAAGAAATAATAGAGGTAATGAGAACACACTCACGGAAAAGATGCTGAACCTTGATAAAGATCTGGTGAGGTCACAGTCAATCATTGCATCCAATTCTGGTCAGAAAAGATACGAGAGCCCTTTAAGTTGTGGAGTACAGATTTACTGTGGTAGTTCATTGAGAAAGAAAACGCTTCCAACCCCCAGGTCCTCAGTGCAAAGCAGGGACCATTCTGTCCGAAACACGCGGGGCTTTGGGGCCAATAAATATTCTGGCGGTAACCTGGGCCTCTCGCGGCCTGAAGCCTGCAGCCCTTTTCAGTTTACTGAAAACGCATGACCAAGAAGCTCTAATTCGGATCTACAGTTGTACACAAACGGTGATAAAGTCTCCCAGACCACACTAACATTCACTGTTTCCCCAATAGCTTATTCTTTGTTCCTTTACCAGCTCCGACAAAACCGGCAATCACCAGCTTACGGCGGTCAGAATGACGCTGCGCCTGCGTGCAAACACCGGCCGGAACGTTGCTGTTCTGAGGAAGGGTCACCGGACACGAAACGTTAACTCTGATTTTTTTTTCACAGATGCGGCCAGAGCTGTTGAGCTGTTCCAGTAACTTCTGTTTTTGTTCCTGATTTACAGTATCCGCAGTTGTTTCGGTTAAGATTGATCACGTGTCGCCGCACGCCCCCACCCCGCCGCTCCAGATCTGTCCTCCAGTCCCACCCCTTCCTTTCTATTGGCCGAGCCCGCTGCCAATCACACGTGCGCTGGGCTCGGGGAGGGGAGAAGAATGTTTCGAGTTTCCCGTTTTCCCTGCTGTAGCTCAGCTTCAGGAGTGAGGGTAACAAAGTGTGGAGCTGGATGAACGCAGCAGGCCAAACAGCATCTCAGGAGCACAAAAGCTGGTGTTTCGGGCCTAGACCCTTCATCAGAAAAGGGGGATGGGGAGAGGGTTCTGGAATGAATAGGGAGCGAGAGGGAGGCGGACTGAAGATGGAGAGAAAAGAAGATAGGTGGAGAGGAGAGTACAGGTGGGGAGGGGATAGGTCAGTCCAGGGAAGACGGACAGGTCAAGGAGGTGGGATGAGATTACTAGGTAGGAAATGGGGGTGTGGCTTGAGGTGGGAGCACGGGATGGGTGAGAGGAAGAACAGGTTAGGGAGGCAGAGACAGGCTGGGCTGGTTTTGGGGTTCAGTGTAGGGAGGGGACGAGCTGGGCTGATTTTGGGATGCTTGGTATTCCGCTTGGGAACCCTGCATCCCAATGGTATCAATGTGGACTTAACAAGCTTCAAAATCTTCCCTTCCTCCACTGCATCCCAAAACCAGCCCAGCACGTCCTCTCCCCACACTGCATCCCAAAACCAGCCCAGCTCGTCCCCGCCTCCCTAACCTGTTCTTCCTCTCATCTATCCCCTCCTCCCACCTCAAGCCGCACCTCCATTTCACATCTACTAACCTCATCCCGCCACCTTGACCTGTTCTCCAGATCGACCTCTCCCCTCCCCACCTCCACTTTCCCCTCTCCACCTGTCTTCTCCTCTATCCATCTTCGGTCCGCCTTCCCCCTCTCTTTATTTATTTCAGAACCGTCTCCCCATCCCCCTCTGTGAGGGGTCTAGGCCCAAAACGTCAGCTTTTGTGCTCCTAAGATGCTGCTTGGCTGCTGTGTTCATCCAGCTTCACACTTTGTTATCTTGGATTCTCCAGCATCTGCAGTTCCCATTATCTCTGTTCAGGAGTGATGGTTCATTGTGAGTTAGGGAAGAAATGTGTCTCAGCTGCTCTCGTCCATGGTTCACAGCTCCTAGACTCGGAACACTGCAGTCAGTTAGAACAACGGGAATGCTGAAAACGGGCTGTCAAGATTAAGTTTCCAGTTTGAAAATGATTGTGGCCATGATGGTCCGAGAATGTAAAGCCTTTGAGTGATCATCCTGTTCCTCTCAGTGTAAGCCAATAACAGCAACGATTTGCATTATTATGGAAAGTTTCAGATATTTATCAAACTAAAATGTTTCAAGCATTGAATAAAAAGGTTTATTTTACATCGTCTATCTTAAAGAAGTTTTAAGAGATTTAAGGAGGGAATTCCAGAGCTTGTAGTCTCCACAGCTGAAAATGGTGAATGTTGTGTTAGAATGGGGTTTCGGAAAATGTTTGTAGCAAGTGTGCTTGGAGGGGTGCCAGGAACTCATTGGGTCTTAAGGCCGGAGGAGTTTAGAGAAACTGCAACAGACGCCACAGCTGTACAGGAGGTGTCTGCTGCCTGAAACAATGTGATGGATACTGTTCGGAGGACAAGTCAGTCAAACCGAAACTTTAGGCATGATTTCTCTCTACAGATGTTGTCAGACCTGCTGAGGTTTTCCAGCAAATTCTGTTTATGTGTTAATAACAGGTACTGTATTATGCCCTACAAATTGTCACTGATTTCTGGCAAAGAGGTCTTGGTCTGATTGGTACTTACTGGTGTTCCAGAAGAGGGTGTTGACCTCCACACAACGTTGTAGACTGGCACATTCAAAGTCTAGGACGTCATGATGAGGACTCACTAAAGCTTGGGGAGAACTGCTGCCAAGGTGCAGTGGGCAGCAGCCACTGTACAGGGCTACCTGCCAAAGTTAAATGGGTGTCCATTCAGGTAGTGGACCCTCCTGGTGCCTGGAATGCATGTAAATACAGGTTGGGTGAAGTAAATAATGCCTTTGGTTTGTTTGAATGCAGACATGGAGTTGTGCTGCATGGACACACACCCTTCAATCAACCCATCCATGCCAATCAGATATCCTAAATTAAACTACCCCCATTTGGCCCACAACAAAACCCTTACTCCTTATGTACCCATCCAGATGCCTTTGAATGTACTTGCCTCAGCTTCTACCATGTCCATGCTATCTCATTTCATACGCTCAGACCTTCTGCAAGAAAAATTGCCCCAAATGTACCTTTTATTTCTTTTCCCATCACCTTTAGCGTATACATTCTAGTTTTGTACTCCCTCAGCCCATGGAAAAGACCTTGTTTATTTACCATATCCATACGCCTGATGATTTTATAGACCTCGATAAGGTCACCCCTCAGTCTTTGATGCCTCTCTGACAAACATACCCCACCAACCAGGCTATTCAGCCTCTCCCTATAGCTTAAACCTAGCCACTCTGGCAACATCATTGCAATTTTTTTTCTCAACCCTTTCAATATCCTGCCTGTAGCAGGGAGAACAAAAGTGCACACCGTATTCCAAAAGTGGACTAACCAATGTGCTGTGAAGCAACAACATGACCTCCCAAATCTTCTACTCAAGGCAATGACAATTAGAAGCAAGTGTAGCAAACACCTTCCTCACTCTACTGCCCTTAGGTTCATCTGAAGCAATTGTTTCAGGCAATTGGTCTTCAAAATTACGAACCTCATCTTTAATGTCCGGTATGGACCAGCCACTTGTTAGTTTAATCCTGTATTATCATTCATTTCAGTTTTACTAGTGTTCCCTGATGCCACACAAATTCAAGTGAGTCCCATTTTGTGATATCACACCACAGCCTCGTGCCAAACATCAACATGATTCAAAGTTTGAGTTTCTGGTTAATTTCAGTATGGCACCTTGGAATTCAAATGGCTTTTGTAAGGTTAGTTGTAATTCAGAATTCACAGAGAAAGTAAAAAGAATGTGAATAATATGATTGGTATCCAACAATCATAATTACTAAAAACTCACATTCGAATTTTTCACGCTATTTTATCAAATGTATTATCAGGTATGAAGATGCAACATGAATGTTGGAAATTTGTCAAATTCAGAGCCTGACTAAAGTCTGAGTCTTTATAAAAAGTGAATGCAGTCTGAAAATTAGATCAGTTTCTGGCTCAACCTTCACATAAATTGAAGTTGCATCATTTGAATGGGCTGTATATCCCACAGTCACTAGTTTAGTGAAAGTTTTAGTCTCCGTTTGTTGGGTAATGTATGTTTGGTTGATGTGCTGCTGTGTATATACATATACACACACATACATACACACAAGACTTTTTTTTAGAATAAAGTATATTTTTGGAAAAGGAAAAGGTCTGCAGCAGAGTGGGGACATTGAGGTAACTGCTTCCCAAGGGAGGAGTGATGGAGGACACAGGGAATTCGGTTCTCTCTACAACCAAACCAACTGAGTGCAGTTTGGTTTCGGGAAGTGGTGTTGAAAGATCCTAGAGAAGTTACTTCAGTGCATATTGGTCTTGGTCAAAACTATTGCTGCTTTCCACCAATGTTGAAGGGTGAGAATGTTGAAGGTTGTCATTGGAGTTTGATTCACATAATTGATGCAGCACACAAGGAAACCATTTGACCATACTATCTGCACTAGCCTTCAGAATGAGAATATCTCACCCAATACCATTCTCCTGCCTCTGCCTCTAAACCTGTACATTGTTCCTTTGCAGCTAATAGACTAATTCCCTTATTGAATCATTTGATTCATGGACAAAGATTATGGTCTGCTTTGTGCAGGATGAATTTGAGTTGCTTAGTATGTTTGAAGCTGCACTAATCCAGGCAAGTGGGGAGTATTCCATCACATTGCTGACACATGCCTTGTTGATGGTGGGCGGACTGTGAAGTCACTGTAAATTTCCTAGCCTCTGACCTATTGTAGTCACAAAGTTTATATGACTGGTTACGTTCAGTATGTGGCCAAAGAAAACTCCAAAATGTTGATCGTGCAGGACGCAATGATGAAAATTCCCTTGATTGTCATTGCAAGTTCCTTAGATTCATTCCTGTTGCAGATGACCGTTGCCTGGCAATTGCCTGTAATCATTCCAAGACTGGATCTTGTAAAAGTCTTGCTCGACATGGATATAGACCATTTCAGTGATTGAGGCAAACTGAATAGCCTGGAATATTGTACAATCATCAGGGAATATCTCCATTTCTGACCATCTGAAAAAGGCAAGCTCGTTGATAATGCAGCTGAAGGCGTGAAAGGCTGAAGACACCACCCTGAGGAATTCTTGCAGAGATGCCCTAGGGCTGAGATGATTGGACTCCAATAAGCACAATCATCCTCTTTTTTTGATCAGGAGTACTCCAACCAATGTAATATTTTCACACTCATTCAAATTTTGGTCCTGGATACGACACTCCATCCAATGCTTCCTTCATATCACAGGTTTCTCTGAGTCAACAGTACATTTATGTTCTGATCGGCTGAATCCTTGTCCAAACGTAGAACATGTGTATAGCTTCTCTCCAAAGTGAACAGTGATATTTCCTTTAATGTTCAAAATCCAGGAATATTCAGGTTACCATGAATTGGTTGTCTGTCAGATTCTGATCTGCTGTTTGGATTGAGTTTCCCAACTGCACATCCAATCATGTATTCCTTACAATGCAGAAAGAGGTCATTTGGCCAATCAAGTTTGCACCAACCCGTCGAGAGTCATCCGACTCAGATCTATCTCCTATCCCATTCACATAGCCCTACATTTCCCATGGTTAAACCACCTAACCTGTACACTCCTGGGATTAATATGCAATTTAGCATGGTCAATCCACTGGCCTGCACATTTTTGATCTGTGGGAAGAACCCACGCAGACACGGGGTGAGTGTGACAACCCACACGGTCAGCCAAGTCAGGAATCGAAGCCGGGTCCCTGGCCGTCTGAGGTAGCAAGGCGAAACATTGAAACACCGTGCTGCCTTCCTCTAATATTGTCTGTAGCTTATTAATCTGAAATTTAATAAAAAACTAGAAAATAGAATGCAAGAGAGCACACAAAAGCAAAGGGCAGGTTGTGAAATGGAGCTGAATGAAACGATATTTGCGGGGCTGGTCGTCGTGAAATTTGTCGTGAAAGCTGTTGGATTGTCATTCAAAACACAGCTCGTTCACTCCCATTGGTTGGAGGACCAGCCGCTCCCGCGCGGCCATACAGTCCCGCCTCTCCTTCACTCCCATTGGTTGGGCTAATTGATTGATAACCTTCTCTGCAGATCCAGCCGCACGGTTTGCAATCGCTTTGAGCATGTGCTGCCCACACAGGAAGCCGACTATTGCACTGAGATAACAAAATGTGAGGCTGGATGAACACAGCAGGCCAAGCAGCATCTCAGGAGCACAAAAGCTGACGTTTCGGGCCTAGACCCTTCATCAGAGAGGGGGATGGGGGGAGGGAACTGGAATAAATAGGGAGAGAGGGGGAGGCGTTGTATCCGGAGGTTGGTAGGGTGGTGTGTGAGAACGAGGGGGATCCTCTTGGGGCGGTTGTGGTGGGGGCGGGGTGTGAGGGATGTGTCGCGGGAGACGCGGTCAAGGGCGTTCTCGATCACCGTGGGGGGAAAGTTGCGGTCCTTATAGAACTTGGACATCTGGGATGTGCGGGAGTGGAATGTCTTATCGTGGGAGCAGATGCGGCGGAGGCGGAGGAATTGGGAATAGGGGATGGAATTTTTGCAGGAGGGTGGGTGGGAGGAGGTGTATTCTAGGTAGCTGTGGGAGTCGGTGGGCTTGAAATGGACATCAGTTACAAGCTGGTTGCCTGAGATGGAGACTGAGGGGTCCAGGAAGGTGAGGGATGTGCTGGAGATGGCCCAGGTGAACTGAAGGTTGGGGTGGAAGGTGTTGGTGAAGTGGATGAACTGTTCAAGCTCCTCTGGGGAGCAAGAGGCGGCGCCTATACAGTCATCAATGTACCGGAGGAAGAGGTGGGGTTTGGGGCCTGTGTAGGTGCGGAAGAGGGACTGTTCCACGTAACCTACAAAGAGGCAGGCATAGCTGGGGCCCATGCGGGTGCCCATGGCCACCCCCTTAGTCTGTAGGAAGTGGGAGGAGTCAAAAGAGAAGTTGTTGAGTGTGAGGACGAGTTCAGCTAGGCGGATGAGAGTGTCGGTGGAGGGGGCCAGGTCGGGCCTGCGGGACAGGAAGAAGCGGAGGGCCTTGAGGCCATCTCCATGCGGAATGCAGGTGTACAGGGACTGGACGTCCATGGTGAATATGAGGTGTTGGGGGCCAGGGAATTGGAAGTCATGGAGGAGGTGGAGGGCATGGGTGGTGTCACGGACGTAGGTGGGGAGTTCCTGGACCAAAGGGAAGAAAATGGAGTCCAGATAGGTGGAGATGAGTTCGGTGGGGCAGGAGCAGGCTGAGACGATGGGTCGACCAGGGCAGACAGGTTTGTGGATTTTGGGAAGGAGATAGAAACGGGCCGTGCGGGGTTGGGGAACAATGAGGTTGGAGGCTGTGGGTGGGAGGTCCCCTGAGGTGATGAGGTCGTGAATGGTGTTGGAGATGATGGTTTGGTACTCGGGTGTGGGGTCATGATCGAGGAGGCGGTAGAAGGTGGTGTCGGAGAGTTGGCGTCTGGCCTCGGCGATGTAGAGGTCAGTGCGCCATACTACCACTGCGCCACACTTGTCTGCGGGTTTGATGGTGAGGTTGGGGTTGGAGCGGAGGGAGCGGAGGGCTGGGCCATCTCCAGCACATCCCTCACCTTCCTGGACCTCTCAGTCTCCATCTCAGGCAACCAGCTTGTAACTGATGTCCATTTCAAGCCCACCGACTCCCACAGCTACCTAGAATACACCTCCTCCCACCCACCCTCCTGCAAAAATTCTATCCCCTATTCCCAATTCCTCTGCCTCCGCCGCATCTGCTCCCACGATAAGACATTCCACTCCCGCACATCCCAGATGTCCAAGTTCTTTAAGGACCGCAACTTTCCCCCCACGGTGATCGAGAACGCCCTTGACCGCGTCTCCCGCGACACATCCCTCACACCCCGCCCCCACCACAACCGCCCCAAGAGGATCCCCCTTGTTCTCACACACCACCCTACCAACCTCCGGATACAACGCATTATCCTCCGACACTTCCGCCATTTACAATCCGACCCCACCACCCAAGACATTTTTCCATCCCCTCCCCTGTCTGCTTTCCGGAGAGACCACTCTCTCCGTGACTCCCTTGTTCGCTCCACACTGCCCTCCAACCCCACCACACCCGGCACCTTCCCCTGCAACCGCAGGAAATGCTACACTTGTCCCCACACCTCCTCCCTTACCCCCATCCCAGGCCCCAAGATGACATTCCACATCAAGCAGAGGTTCACCTGCACATCTGCCAATGTGGTATACCGCATCCACTGTACCCGGTGCGGCTTCCTCTACATTGGGGAAACCAAGCGGAGGCTTGGGGACCGCTTTGCAGAACACCTCCGCTCAGTTCGCAACAAACAACTGCACCTCCCAGTCGCAAACCATTTCCACTCCCCCTCCCATTCTCTTGATGGCATGTCCATCATGGGCCTCCTGCACTGCCACAATGATGCCACCCGAAGGTTGCAGGAACAGCAACTCATATTCCGCCTGGGAACCCTGCAGCCATATGGTATCAATGTGGACTTCACCAGTTTCAAAATCTCCCCTTCCCCTACTGCATCCCTAAACCAGCCCAGTTCATCCCCTCCCCCCACTGCACCACACAACCAGCCCAGCTCTTCCCCCCCCCCACCCACTGCATCCCAAAACCAGTCCAACCTGTCTCTGCCTCCCTAACCGGTTCTTCCTCTCACCCATCCCTTCCTCCCACCCCAAGCCGCACCCCCAGCTACCTACTAACCTCATCCCACCTCCGTGACCTGTCCGTCTTCCCTGGACTGACCTATCCCCTCCCTACCTCCCCACCTACACTCTCTCCACCTATCTTCTTTTCTCTCCATCTTCGGTCCGCCTCCCCCTCTCTCCCTATTTATTCCAGTTCCCTCCCCTCATCCCCCTCTCTGATGAAGGGTCTAGGCCCGAAACGTCAGCTTTTGTGCTCCTGAGATGCTGCTTGGCCTGCTGTGTTCATCCAGCCTCACATTTTGTTATCTTGGAATCTCCAGCATCTGCAGTTCCCATTATCTCTATTGTACTGAGAGCGGTTTCTGTGCCTTTTGGAACTGTGGGTTTTTCTGCATCCATCAGCTAGTAGGAATTGGTATTTGCATCTTAAGCTAGAAAATGGATCGATAGCATTACAGCGTTATTCAGGTGAAGGTGTCTCGCCAACCAAAGGCATTTATGAAGGTGTTGGCCAATTATCAATAACAGAGCAAACGTTTTGCTGGAACAGAAAAAGAAATTGCCAGGGAAATGCTGGAGGTGTGGCAGCATCAGAACAGAGAAAGAAGTAACAATTTCAAATTCAGTGGAAGTTACAATTTCAAATTCAGTGGCTCTTTGTCAGAAATGAAATTGTTTCAGTTTATTACAGTAGCTGTTCTGCTCCAGCTCGTATTTTGGTCAGAGCTTGATTTTTGACCCAGAATTCCACACGAGTCAGGATGCTGTTGATCTTCATTAGCACGATACCAAGCCACTTAGATATTTCACATTTTGAAAAGCATTGTCCATCCATACTCACCCTTTCTCTGGTCAACAGACTCAGAACGTTTACTCTGACTCTTCTTCACAGAGGCTGCCAAACCTGGTCAGCTTTTCCAGCAACTTGTTTTTGTTCCTGATTTATGGCATCTGCAGTTCTTTAGATTTTTGCGAAGGGTCACTGGACCTAAAATGTTAGCTCTGATTTGGTTTTCTTCTTCACAGATGCTGCCAGGCTTGCTGAACTATTCCAGCAACATTTTCTTTTTGTTCCTGATTTACAGCATCCACAGTTCCTCCGGTTTTTTAAAAAATTATTTTGCATTATATCTGTTCTCTATCTATCTTCTACCCTCCACACAGTTTCCATTTATGTTTACTGAGGATTTCCTATTACTACCAAGGACTGTGATCGAATCGGGGAGGTGGTTACATTCCAACGACATCGGAATCATCTCCCAACTGAGAAAGAGCTCGAAAATTAATCACAGTTTCTGAGGAGGCTAACAATTACAGACAAATTAAATGATTTAGGCCATTTTTAGGATGAGAGAACTGGAAAACACTGCCGATGGTTTAAATCTGAAAGACTAATCGTGAATTTGAGTGACAATCAGCAAATCAGGACACAGTCTGATGCAGCTCTCCCCCCACTCCAACAAGATCACCAGAGGAATGGGGAGGATTTTCTTTCATTAAACTGCGAGACAGGGACCACTGCAGGAGGTTGGAATCACTAGGAAGGGAGCAACGGGAAAAAAAGTATATGATTGGGTCAGTGAAAGAAGATCTCAGTGAGGTATTGAGGTACTCACTTTGAACTATCCCACTCCTCGGCATGGCTGCATTAAGGATCTGGAAGCTGTGAGATGGAGGTTTGCTCTGAACTGGGCAGGAATTCAGGTGTGAGTGACAGGCCTGTGGGGATATTGAGCCTGGGATTTCGAATTGGTGAGCGTTTCTGAACTGTCTGGCCCTGTATTGGTCGGGTTGATGGATTTCAGTTCTCTGCAAGTGTTAGATTTATTTCGTTCCCCATTTTTCTTGCCGTTTCTCCCATTCCCACTTACAGGATGCAGACTTGGGGTCTCTAGCGAATGAGGGACTATGGCCTACCTCAGCGTTGATTTGGGTGTGCAGGAAGTATTTGTTGGCAATGGCAGATCCTCCTCCCCAGAATGTCTGGCAGGGTAGAATCGAATCACTCTCCATCAGCAGGGAACCACACAGCCCACAAAGTTTGGGGTTAGTTTCTTTGGAGCAGAGAGAAGTGAGAGGGGACATAATTGAGATGTGTAAAAGTGATGAGGGACATAGACAGAAGAGGCAGCACGAATAGCTCCCCTTGTTGGAGGCATCAATGACTGGGGGCATGAACTGAAGTAAAGGACTGAAAGTTTAGCAAAAATGGGAGACTTTTTTTCACCGAAGTGCAATGAGAATCTGGAACTCATTGCCTGCAAGTGTGGTAGGTGCAGAAATCCTCAGTACACTTAAGAAGTATTCAGGTATATACCTGAAATGCCAAAGAATTGGAAGCGGGTCAGGTGCTGGAAAAGGGATTACAGCAGTTAGTCTGTTGGTGTTTTGATTGGGACAGACTCAATGGGTCGAAGGGTCCCTTTTGTGGCTCTGGATATGTGGACCATGAATCCAGCCACGTCTGTGGGAACAGAAACTGAGTGAATGTTCAGGCCAGTGAGCAAGGAGTGGAGGGTGACAGTGAACAAAAGGAATGAGTGGGTGAAGAGCAGGAATTATTGACTGACAAAAGGGTTCGCGTTGCAAAATCAGAGGGGATGATGGTGCAGAAGTAAAGAGATAAAAGAAGTGTCCAGATGAAGGCCGTGACTAGGCCGTTAGCAACCCCGAATGCAAAGTAAAGACAATCAGTGAGATAACATAAAGAAAAGGACCAGATGAAAACCATTTGGACTGAGGTGAGAAGATTTTCTTTTAACTCAGAAAATGCCGAGTGCGTGAAATTGTTTGCAACAGGACATGGCTGAGTCGAATACGCTCACTGTTTTCCAGGAGGAGTTAGGTATAGTTCTGAAGGCCAAAGGAATCGAAGGATATGGGGTTCCTGACCTGGACAATCAGCCGTAATCATACTGGTGAGCAGAACAGGCATGAAGGGACGAGTGGTCTGTACTTGCTGCTAGTTTTGAAGTTTCTATGACTACCACAGAAATGGAGAAGAGCGGCCAGAATAAGTAGCGGGGGCGGGAGCAACAGCATAATGTATAACTCACTGGGAATGGAGAAATGGGAACAATACAGAGAATGAGGACAGAACAATTGTTGTTGTTCTGTACCAGAAATGCCCAGACTGAGTCTGCACACCAAGGCCCATCAGGTATCTACAGTCTGTGTTTACAGGGCCATGGGGATGGTGAGGGAGGGTCAATTTGGGATAAGAAACAGGGCAGGAGATCATCCAACACCGATTCCCCCCCACTCCTCCGTCCCACCTAAATGGTTACAGAGGCTCATCTTGGTCTGACCCACTCCTGAACAGGACTGGGTCAAGCTTCAGGAAGTTGCCAGCTGACAAATGGCTCTCTCAGCTGGGCGGGGTTGAAGTGGTTCCAGGAACAGGTTTTGAGCGATATAAGAGTAGGCATCTTCCCTGCTCCTCTTCCTCCTCCTCTCATGGCTCTTTTACTGGAGCTGTGTTGGTAAGCGTTTCTAAACTCCATTCTTTCTGCATCCTTCTAATGTACCTGTAGGTGGTCACTGTGAGTAATATAATTTTAAACGGGTGATGTTTTATCAATGTTTCTTCTGCAGTTATTGTAACAAATCTTTAAAAATAAATGAACTGCTAACTCCATTTTACTCCACTAGCTATTTTTTTTAAATAAAACTCCATTCTTGAATGAGGACAAGTTTAAGGAGCAAGAGACCAGGGAATATGGTCAATCACCAGGAGTCTGTTGAGCAGGTAAGAGCGGGCCACGTGAACGATGAGCATCCATATACATTCTTTTGAGAATTCTCACACCGTAACGATGAACGAACACTGATAGGTGTATAAGTTACCCAACAAAATTGACATTTATGTAGCAATCTCAGTACAACGAAATGCTCGCTGGAATTTCACAGACATATGATATCGCAGGATTTGCCACCAAGAGACATAAAGCTGATGATCAAGAACTTTGTTCCATGTATCAGCTTTTGAAGGGCAATTTTGAAAAGGAGGGAGAGTTGGAGATGTTTAAGGAGGCAACTACAGAACTTGAGACTGAAGCTCGAGGTTATTAATCGATGGAAAAGGACAATTTCAGATGCTGCCAGAACTACTGAGTATTTACAGCATTTTGTTTCTCCATTTGTTCTTAGTTCTGAGGAGTAAAGAGATCAAATTTTTGGGGAGAAAGCTCGTTGACTTCCGAATCTCCCACCTCTGTAGTTTTCTGTAAATACTGACTGATTTTTATGGTACTCATACAGTTTAAATTTTAATTTTTTCCCCAAGTCTTGGTTTCACAAATGGCCAGATTAATTTCTCTCAATTTCGCAACCCGTGTGTGTTCTTCTGTTTTCTCCTGTCTTTTTCTTTTCTGTTTGAAAGGTTGGTTTGCAATTTAAGATGCAGATGAAACCATATCCAGATCTGACAGTCTCTGTCTTTATCATAACCAAATTGTTAAAAGATTTTGAACACTGAAGGAAGAAACACCATTCATACTGGGGAGAAGCACACGTTTTCTCTCTGTGTGGAAGAGTCTGTGAAGATTCGTCTAAAATGTCAAAACACCAATGCAGCCACAGTGGAGAGAGTGTGGATTTTTTTTTCCACTCATCACAGCTGAAAGCTCACCAACTCAAATCGTGAATTTGAAGGCAGGCATCTGGAATTTGTTGTAAAATAATGGATGGGTCAAGTGTGCATGGCCTCATTAAGAGGTAAAGTGCTTTTCTTAGCTTAGGGATATATACAGAGAGAGAAAAAAATGTGTCTGCATGTAGCTGATGATGCACAGCCAGTTCTAAAACGGAAACGTGTATCAATTAACTGTGTGATAGGAAACCTTAGGCTTGTTTTGATGTTTTGGCAACGAGCTGGAATCAGCCAATTAGTTCGAACCAATGGGGAGTGCTGTCCATTTTAACCTTTGCATTACTGCTTCTGCAATCAGTCCTGATTGTTTTTTTTGCATATGTTGTCATTGACGGTGAAGTGTGTTGTGAGGCACAGATCTAGTAGTTTCATGTTGGCTTCTTTATTGAGGTTGTCGGTCTCTGGGGTGCCTGCCTACTTTATCATCTTCTCTCCTGCTGTCCTTAATGATATTGAGGAATTCCTGGGATGAGTGAATGTGAGTGGGTAGCATTGCCCACAAGGTATTTCAATTTGTTGTAGTTCATTGGCAAGTCTATATGTTGGTGTGCCTGATAGTGGGACAATGGGTCTGAGAGGGACCCCTGGTTTGTGTACCTTGGGGTGTCCATAGAATCGGGATGTATTGGATCCCTCTGGCTTCAATTTTTTTTTGGTAGTATGCCTTGTTGATGTCTCCAAAGTTGTGTAATTCGTTCAGAGTAATTGCAATCCAGTTCCTGAACGGTGATGCAATTGTATTACTGTTTAAAGTGGACATGCACATATTATTGATGAAAGATACTAACTCATGCATGATAGAATCTACGTGTGGATAATTGAGAAACAAGGAAGTAAGAGTGTTATATGGAGCACCAAACTGTAGTGATGATGTTGAGATGGCTTTAAGCAGGAAATCAGAGATGCATGTGGCAAAACAATATCTATCGTTGTCAGAGATGTTACTCTTCACACAGATATGGTGAATAAAAATAGCCACAATACCATGGATGGGCAATTAGTATAGTGTGTACAGGATGGTTTTCTTGATGAATAGTTTGTGGAACCAACGAGTGAAAAGTACATTTAGATTGGGGTATTTAAGGAATGAGAAATGAATAATCGACAATGTCATCGTGAAAGACCATTTGGGGATGAATGACCATAAAATAACAGAATTCTTCATGAGGTTGGGTATAATGGATTGAGAAATGTTTCTCACATGATAGTGATACAACAATGGCAAACATTCAAAGAGTGAATCAGTGAACGACAAAAAAATGTCATTCCTGTATGCTGCAAGAGGACAAGGAAAAAGAACAGCCAAACCATGGCGTAAGTGGCAAGTTAAAGTCAATGTTAGATGCAAAAAAAGGCATTCAGATTGGCAAGCAAACAAATAGATCTCAGAATTGGGACCGGGCTAGAAGTTAGCAAAGGAAGACCAAGAGATTAAATAAAAAGGGGAAGTTGAGTATGAGAGTAAACTTGCAGGCATGTAACAACTGACTGGAAACATTCTGTGTGTATATAAAGGGGAAAGGATTGGTTGTAACTAATATAGGTCTATTCCAGTCAGAAACGGGGGAATTTATAATGGCACAAGAAATGATTTTAGACAAATTGATGGGATCAAAAGCTCATACATTCCCAGTTGACTGAAAGAAGGGGTCTTCAAAATAATGGATGCATTGCTGGCTCTCTTCCACAATTTCTTTGACACTTTGACAGTCCCTCCAGACTACAGGGTAGTTACTGTAATCATAAGATTTAAAAGGGAAGAGAAAAACCCTTTAATTATGGACCAGTGAGTTTGAGATAAATCTTATGGAAGATGCACAATTCCATTGCCAAGAATTTTGGAGCACAGTACGCAGAATACAATAACAGAAGCAAACAGTCTCCATAGATTTGCAAAAGGGAAATCATTCTTGACAAATCTGATGACTGCCTTTCAGGATGTCACAAGTGGAGTTGATCATGGTGACCCAGTAGATGTGTTTCTTAGGTTTTATGAAGACCTTTGAAGAAGCGATTAGAGATTAATGTGTACGGTTGAAATGCATGGGATTGGGGTGAGTGTAATGAGTTGGTTATGAAACTGGTCAGCACGTTGTCAACGTGGATTCAAAGTAAATGTGTCTTTTGCCCAATGGCAGACAGTAACTAGTGGGGTATAACAGGGGTCTGTTCTTGAACCCCAGCTGTTCACAATGTCAGACAGTAACTCGTGGGGTATAACAGGGATCTGTTCTTGAACCCCAGCTGTTCACAATGTGCGTTGCTGATTTAGATGAGGAAACTAAATATAATTTTTCAAACTTTTTAGATGGCACAAAGCTGGGTGCATGCATGTTGCAGTGTGATTTGGAGAAGCTTTGTAAGTGAAAATTAATATTGGTTACGTTATATTTGGATAAATGTAAGCTTATCCATCTTGTAGCAATAAAAAAAACAAGGCAGATTATCGTTTGAATGGCACATGGGAGTGTCAATGAGACCAGAGGATCCTTGCGCACCAGTTGCTGACAGTAAGTGCACAAGTGCAGCAGGCAGTAAGGAAACAAATTATCTGTTGGCCTTCACAGAGTGAGGATCCAAATAAAGGAACAAGAATGCTTTGCTGCAGTTACACAGGGCCTAAGTAAGTCCACACCTGTTATATTGTGTACAGTTTTGGCATGCCTATCTGAAAAAAAGTGTTCTTCCTTTCGACGGCGTTCAGCACGTGTTTACCAACTTGACTCCTGGGATGGTAGGAATAACGTATGAAGAGAGATTGAGTCAGTTAAAATTGTATTCAACGGAGTATAGAAGAATGAGGGGATCACATTGAAATCTCCAAATTCCAAACAGGACTGGACAAGTTAGATGCAGGAAGGATGTTCCAATGATGGGGAATTACAGAACAAGGGGCTACAGTTTAAGGATATGGGGTAAATATTTTAGGACTGAGATGAGGAGAAACACCATCACCTGGAGAATGCCGGGAAGTGCATTCCTTTTTTCTCTCCCTTTCAAAATAAATTGATCTCCAGCTCTTGTTTTCACGGTCTCTTCCTGACACCACACTTGCTTAACAGGGACCCATTTAGGAAAAGCATCCCAAGCAGATAACAGACGTCTCATTTCATTCAGTCAAATGTCTCAGCTTTTACTTAAATTTTGATCTTTTGAGCTTACACCCGAATGTCTGTGAATAGCTTCAATATGACTATACATGTACATGTCAGCACTAGGAGCAGATATGTGCCATTTAGCCACTCTCGCCTGCTTGGTCATTAAATAAAATCATGTCTGAACTGAGTGTAGCTTCAACTCCACAAGCTATTTATCATAATAACCTTTTGACTCTCTTGTTGACCATCAATATATTTAGCATTCATATAAAAAAACTACCTCCTTCATCTTAGATAGCAGCCCACCAATGTTTTTTTGTTAATTTGTTTGTGGGATGTGAATGTTGGTAGCTAGCCAGCATTTATTGCCCATCCCTCATTGTCCTTGAGGGAGTGGTGGTGAGCTGGCTTCTTGAACTGCAGCAGTCTTAGTTTTATAATTCGCCCCACTATGTTGTTTGGGAGGGAATTCCAGAATTTTGACACAGCAACTGTGAAAGAATTGCGATACATTTCCAAGTCAGGATACTGAGCGATCAGCAGGGGGAATGGTGGTCATTGGTTTTCCTGTGTATCAGCTGACCCAAAACCCATTGGTGTAACTGAAGGTTGGTGGTGGAGGGGGTGGATGTTTATGGGTGTAGTGCCAGTGATGTGGTTTGCATTGTCTTGGATGGTCTCAAGCTTCTTCAGTCTTAACGCAGTTACACCCATCCAGTGGGAAGTTATTCCATTTCACTTTTATGGAAGATGGACAGGCTTTGGGAAGTCAGCAGGTGAGTTACTCACAGCAGTATTTCATCGGTTTTGACTCACACTTGTATTCACTGTGTATAACTGGTAAGTCCAGTTGAGTTTCTGGTAAATGGGATCCACCTGCATGTTAACAGTGGGGCATTTAGTGACGGTAATGCCATTGAATGTCAAAGAAATGTGATTATATTTTGTCTTATTTGAGAATGTCATTGCTTGCCATTTATATGTAGCAAATGATACCTGTCACTTGTTCGCCCAAGCCACGATAGTGTCCAGTTCTTTGGACTTGTATTCCTTTACTGTGTCTCCGAAATCTTCTCTCCCCACAAGGCAAGCATCATTTCTGGACGCTCTTTCTCTTTGCAGAGAAAAGAAAAGTAACATCTTAAAACAAAGGATAGCCGTGCTGATTTGATTTGTTCTTGGAGCTGTCATCTAACTCCTGTGCTAAGCCTGACGGACAGATTAAACACGGAAGATGTTTCCACTAATGTGTGGACACAAAAAAAAGATACGAGTCACAAATGAATTGATTGTACAATTCAGAAATCAGTTCTTTGACTGAGTATAAAACAAGAAGATATTGGAAATATTCAGTCTTGATGATAAGTCCCTGGCTTGAGAAAAAGAGTTAATTTTCCCTTTCTGTGGACTGATGCAGAGAAGTCATGTAATATAAAGTGCATTTCTCTTTCAACTGTTGCTGAATATTTCGAGTTGATTGAGTCTGCTTTTGTTTATTCAAAGAGTGCTGAGACAATGAAACTCATTACAGGAAGTGATTGACATCTCAGTCTCTTCTGAAGCTCGTGTGTAACATTTCACGCTTGCCTGAACATCTTAAACTACTGACGTATCAGCACAGTCACCGCACAGGAAGACTCTTCACACTTCAGTGTGAGAACGGATTTATTTAGTTTTCCTACCTGACATCGTTCAGCTTTGAAATTTGAAATGATTTTATCACCAATAAATGAATTCTTCTTGCGGCGAAATTCAAATATTCTACACAGGAAAGGTGTATATTTTGTTCACTTTATCCGTTGAGTGTGTGTTCATATCTCTTTGTTCTGCTGTTTATTAGAACCAGGACAGACAGGGACCATGCACTTGTATCAATGGATTCCTGTATCTTTCGTCCTGGCATATTCCTTCATATCTTCGTTGTATCAATATTGCTGCTCAATGGCAGCGTGTTTTTCCCAGCATTCTGGGTGGGAATGCATTTGCCCAGATGACAAAGTGTGGAGCTGGATGAACACAGCAGGCCAAGAAGCATTTTAGGAGCACAAGAGCTAATATTTCAGACCCACACGAGTTATCTCGGATTCACCAGCATCTGCAGTCCCTATTATCTCTGAATGTATACGCCCACTGGTGCGCGCGCAATCTGAAGCGTTTCAAACATGCGCAGTACCGGAGGCAAAGGAGAGCCGGAGGAATCGGATGAGGAACAGGCGCGGTAAGGATTTGAAAGGTGAAAATTAGAAATCAAGTGAGTGAGTATTCCACGAAGTGGGCGGAGAGGCTTTATAAAATCTGACAGTAGCTACCGTCACTGAATTGAAAAATACCGACCCCGGTTTTGTCACGAATAGATTGGAATTGCTGAATTCCTTTGTTAGCCGAGGCAGGGCTGGGCGCCGCGAATGTTTTCTGAGCCGTGTGAGCCCGCCATCTTTATCCGGGGCCAACTGGAAGCGGAGAGTGCGCTTGTCCTTTACTTGTTGGGAACGGGGCGAGGGGAAGGCGAGCAGGATTTACGAACAGCAACTTCAAACCAAGAGAAATGCTTTTCTTTTTCTGTTCTGAATCTCTGTCCTGGATTGATCGTGATGGATTTTACACTCTTACAGATCAATGTCAGCAGAGGAATTTGGCAGACTTGAACCTCAGAAAGAGTGAAAGAGTAACTCGATTGATGAGTATCTGAATGTTATCAGCATCTGAATGTGGTAGCTTTCAGGTATGTATGTATGTGTGTGTGTGTGTGCGCGCCAGTGGGAAAAGATTTGAGATATCAGAAAATGAGATACACTATCTGTGGTTAGATTACAGTTGATTAGCTGTTTTTAGTTCTCGGACTTGCTGTCAGGAACGGTCTAACAACTATGGAGTGGATGTAGCACAGATTCACCTGATTGATAACTGAATCTGTAGGTTTGGAATACAAGAAGGCCCATATTAAAAAAAATCAAAAAGTGCAAACCATTTAGCCCATGCCAAATGTCTGGAGCAATCCAGTCAGTCCTATTCCCTTGTTTTATCCCTGCACCTTTGCATTTTTCTCTCAAATGCTGATTCAGTATTTTTTTGAAATCAATTAACATCAAATTTGCTTTGATGAATTAATCTATTTATTACTTTCAAATATCTGTGCATGTGAATCCCTCAGAATCTGCACACTCTTTAGTGTTGTGTTATTGCCTCTACCTATCCCTTCTGCTAAAACACATCACTTCATTCTGTGAGAGGTATCCCTGGAAATTGATTAATAAGAAATATTTTTGATCAAAGTCTTGGGAATATGATTAGTGACTGTTAGCGGAGTTACAGAGAAACTATTTCCACTGAGTGGGGAATTGACGACGAGCAGTAACAGACTGAACATGACATCAGTACCAGCATATTTCCAGGTCAAGTTTTCCAGATCCTTATAACTGTTTGATGGTTCAGGGACTGCAGAATTCCACATTCAATCTGGAAGATTGGAAAGTGCCAAATTGAAAGAAAGCTGCTGTGCGTTCAAGTCGTGCGAGCTTCATTAGAATGGCGCAGTAGTCTATCAGGGCAAACTGGTACAAAGGATGATGTCACATGAGCTGGAGAGATAGCTACATCGAAGACAGGGTGTAGCAGTGGAAAGATACTTTTCAGAATGGAGGGTTTTGATTAGTGGTGTTCCACAGGAATCAGTGCTGGGACCTCTGCTGTTTCTGGTCTATATAAATAACTTGGAAGAACACGTGGCTGGTCTAATCAATAAGTTTGCGGACAATACAAAGGTTGGTAGAGTTGCAGATAGTGAGAAGGATTGTCAGATGATACAGCAGAGTATAGATAAATTGGAGTTATGGGCAGAAAGATGACATGTAGTTTAATCTGGACAGATATGAGGGGATGTAATTTGGAAAGTCAGGTACAGGTTTAAATTATAGAGTAAATGGCAGAACTCTTAGGAACATTGATATGCAGAAGGATCTGGGTGTGCAGGTCCACAGGCTACTGAAAGTGATGGTGCAGGTAGATAATTTAGTATAAAAGGCCTTTGGGATGACTGCCTTCATTGGAAGGTGCAATGGCGATATGGACAGGCAAGTTATGCTGCTGCTTTGTAGAACTCTAGTTAGGCCACACTTAGAATATTGCATTCAGTTCTGGACACCACATGTGGATGTGGATGCTTTGGAGAGGGTATAGAATAGGTTTCCCAGGATGTTGCATGGTTATGGGGGAGTTCAGCATTGAAGAAAGGTTGGAAAGACTTGGTTTGTTTACACTGGGACGCAGCAGGTTGAGAGGGTGGCCTGAGAGAAGTTTATAAGATCGTGAATGGCATGGATAGAGCGGAATGTATGAGACTTTTTTCCCCCCAGGGCAGAGGGATAAATTACTAGAGGACACAAGTTCAAGCTGCAGGGGGAATGTGTGAAAGAGATAAGCAAGGCAAGCTTTTCACACAAAGGTTGCTGAGTTCCTGAAATGTGTTGCCACAGGAGGCAATGGAAGCAGACGCAGCAGCAGCAGTCAAGAAGCACCTGGCTGAATACATGAACAGGAAGGGAAGAGAGGAATGCGGATCCTGTGAATCAAGGCATTTTTAGCATGGAGGGTTAGAATGTGCAGGCACAGGCTTGGAGTGCTAAAGGGCTGGTTCCTGTGCTATGTTGTTCTTTGTTCTTAACAGAGGATTTTGTCTGGGTTGGGAAGCTAAAATGAAAGTCATGGCGCAGCTTGCAAACGGAATGGATTTTTTTTCTGCAGAATAATAGCCCAATCTGTATTTTCTATTCACTATGTGGTACAGTCCCCGTCATAAGCAGTGAGGACAGTAATTAAAATGTGTAAGGTACAAATGATTCATCATTTATTTTCTTCTTGCAAAAACTTGAAAATAGCCTGAAGAAAGATGTTATTTGCAGAGTAGGTTATATGATACAGAAAATCATTGGCAAAGTATTACATTCTAACTGAACTAGAGGCTAAAATAAACTCTGACTGTCAGAATCCCTATTTTTTCAGCAGGTTTAATTTTTAATAAAATGCATTCTGACATATTGAGCAAGTCAATAATCTTTTCCAGTCTGAATCTGCTGCTCAGAGTCCTGGAAGTGATGGTTTTTCCATGCACCACCTGATCTTGTGTTTCTGTCTGGTGAGTTTGGGAGGTTGTTAGAATTACTGGCAGATGAATTAGATTACCTACAGTGTGGAAACAGGTCCTTCGGTCCAACAAGTCCACACCGCCCCTTGAAGCATCCCACCCAGATCCAGACCCATCCCCCAATAACCCACACCCCCCTGAACACTATGGGCAGTTTAGCATGGCCAATCCACCGAGCCTGCACATCTTTTGACTGTGGGAGGAAACCGACACAGACAGAGGGAGAATGTGCAAACTCAGTCGCTCAAGGCTGGAATCGAACCCAGGTCCCTGGTGCTGTGAGGCTGCAGTGCTAACGACCGATCCACCGTGCTGCCCATATGAAGCCCATCTCCATTAATGCTCTCCCTATTTCTCAGTTTTCCCACAAAGAACACCTTTATGCAGCCCCAGATTTGGCAGCCAGTTCCTTTCACTGAAGCTCAATACTGAACCAGTTCTATTGTTATAACAATCCAAGAGCTTTCATGGTCGCATTGTCCACTGTCTATTGCACAAATGATCAGATGTATTCAGTCCAGTTTTAAAGTTCTGCCTTTTTCCCTGTGGGTCATATTTTCTTCTTACTGTCTGTTATTCATTTTACAGGAAGTTGGAGCATTTGCAGTCAGTGAACTCAAATCTCGCTGCAGATTCTAACGAAATGTTGAATTCATCATGTCTTGAATATCATCAGGCTTTGATCATGGAAGCCAAAACCAGTGTTCACACTGAGAAACCATGGAAACGTGAGGACTGTGAGAAGGAATTCAAATATCCATCTTCCCTGGAAAGTCATCAGTGTGGTCACACTGGAGAGAGACCGTTCACCAGCCCTGACTGTGGAAAGGGATTCATTTGATCATCCAGTCTGCTGACACACCAGCAAGTTCATATAAGAGAGAGGCAGTTCATCTCCTCTGAGTGTGCGAAAGGATTCACTCACTCATCCCATCTGCTGACTCACCGGCACGTTCACACTGGGGAGAGACCTTTAAAATATCCACACTCTAGGAATTGCGAGAAAAGTTCGAGAGAACTAATATCTCACATTAGTGAGAAACCATTCAGGTGCTCTCACTGTGCGACTCGGTTCAAGCGATCATCTAAACTCCCAATACACCAGCACATTCACACTGGGGAGAGACCGTTCATCTATTCCATATGTAGGAAGTGTTTCATTCACTCATCTGACCTGGTGAAACACCAGAAAGTTCATTCTAATGAGAGACCTTTTTCAATGTTCAGACTGCAGGAAATGCTGTAAATGTTCTGGAGAACTGATGTCCCATCAACATGTTCACACTGTTGAGAGCCCAATAAGATACTCTCATGATGGGACTGGGTACAGATGAATATGTAACCTCGCTGTACACCAATGCATCCACACAGGGGAGATACCGTTCACTTGCTTCATGTGCAGGAAGAGATTCGTCAGATCATTGTACCTGCTGAAACACGAGCAAGTTCATTCTGACCAGAGAATGTGGGAAATGGTATAAAGATTCTGAACAATTAGCCTCCATGAACTTGCTCACATTATTGAAATAACTTTGAATGTTCAGATTGCAGAAAATGCTTTAAAAGTCCTCAACAATTGATGATCCATCAATGTGTTGACACAGGTGAGAGACCGTTCCAGTGCTTTCACTTTCAAACTGGGTTCAGGTGATCATTTCACCTCATTGTATGCCAGTGATGTTCAGACTGGAGGGAGGTCGTTCGCCTGCATTGAATGTGGGAAGGGATTCACTCAAACACCCGACAACCCCCCCTGCTGCCCCCCCCCCCAAAAAAAACATGAGTGAATTCACAAATAACCACAGTGGTTGCATTTTGCTATTAATTATGTTCGGTAATGAACACATTTCATTGTTGTCTGTTTCTACTGATGTTAAATTGACTTTCCTGAAAATATAGGTTTTTATTTTCTGAGTAAAAGGCAAATAAATTAGCTTTGTATTTAACACAAAACTTACACTTTGTTTTCAAATGTCCCAAGCACAAGTTAGTTTCTTTTGGCCTTCTTAACGAGAGGATTCAGATTCAGGAGCAGGAACGTCCTTCTGTGATTCCACAGGTCTCAGTGAGCCCATAGCTGGATTCTTGTGTGCAATTTTGGTCTCATTATTCTTGTGGAAGAATGCTTTGGCTGTGAAGGGAGTACAATGAAGGTTGACCAGAATGATTCCTGGGATGACAGGACTGACATGTGAAGAAAGACTGGATCAGTTAGGACTATATTCACTCGAGTTCAGAAGAGTGGTCTTTCATAGAAACAAAAGAATTCTGACAGGGCTACACAGGATAAACAGAGGAAGGCTGTTCTCAATAAACAGGGTGTCCAGAACCATGACTTTTAGGATATGGGCATACATGGGAGCATAAAGATGGGATCCTAGTGTCTCTTTAACCTGTCATCGACAAGCTATTTAGGACTGAGATAAGAAGAAATTTCCTCACCTCTGGAATTATCTGCCACAGAAAGCACCTGAAGCCAAAACATTGAATGTATTTAAGAAGGATTTGGATATAATCCTTGGGGTGAAAGGGATCAGAGTATGGAGAGAAAGCAGGAACAGATGGATGATCAGCCATGATCGTGTTAAATGTTGGAGCAGGTTTGAATGACCAAACGGCCGACCACTATTTTCTTTGTCAATGGTTATTATTTTCACAAATACTTTTTCTCTTCTGATCAATATTATGGTTCTTTCCTCCCCTTTTGTGCTGCTGAACTACTTAATTTTTTTGTAATGTTGTAAGTGTTCCCTACTGTGAAGATTGATTAAAATTATTTGTTTAACTCCCCTGCTCTTTCCTGGCTCCTCATTATCACTGACAAATCTCATTCTCTAAGGGGCCGATGTTCACAGCTCTCTTCTCTTTTTATCTTTTGAAATACTTCATTGACCACAGTATGTTTTCTCCTGTTATGGTTATTTCCTCCCCTTTTTGCTGCTTGACTATATTTGTGTATTTTAAAGTTGCAAGAATGCCCTAATGTGAATATTGTTGAAAAGTATTTGTTTAACTCTCCTGCCCTTTCCTAGCTCCTCAATGTTACCCTTTACAAAGCTCATTTTATAAGGGGCCGATGCTCACAGTTCTGTCCTCTCTTTATTTATTGAAATAATTAATCAACCACAATACACATTGTTCCTCCATAATCATCTATAAGGCCTTGTGTGGTGGCATTGTGAGAGAGGCCGAGCCACAACAATGTACAACAGTTCAATAATGTCCAACTGTATGCAAAAAAGGCAAGTTTCATCAAAGCTTTTTGTCTTGCACACTTCGGTTCATTCACAATAAGCACCAATGGAAAGGGAGCAAACGTTTTATACTGTACTGACCTGGGCGAATAATAGACTCTGATTGGTCAAGGCATTGCAAAGGAAAATGCACCAGTTAGATGATGACCAAACTTTGTTTAAATTTCACGCAGACAGATTGACTCTGATTTTTCAAAGCATCACTGGAGACCTCAACTAAAGAAGGGCTGGCCCCTGTCTGGTTGAGTTGAAGGAGGTGTTATTAATATTAATTGGGCACTATTAATATTTGAGCACTGTAAGCACAAACTGGTTGGCTGTGGCTAATGCGTTATCTATTGTGAAGAGACAAAAGAAAATGCTGTTTGCCAAAATCTCCCAACCTTTAGGTGGAGGTGAGGAATGCTGCAGAATGTGATTGTTAATATTGTCTCCGAAGTGGAAAACAGGTGAACTGTTGCACTTAAGAAACAATTCCTGTGAAAGATAATGTGGGAACATCATGCTGGTAAGCCAGTCGCACATAGTGAGGGGATGGGCAGTGGGAGAAGACACAGTAAATGTATAGCCTGAAACAGAATCTAAAATACATGCAGGATTGGAGGCAGTGGAAGTTCGACAATGGCAGAGAGGTGATCAAGGAAAGCAAGGGTCATAAAACCATACAGATGGACAGAGTTATACAGATTTACAGCACAGAGTGTGCCGTCTGCCCACCATTCCGATGCTAGTCATCAAACATCAGTGAAAGAGAGCAATAGATGAACATGGATTCAGATCCCACAGCAAAGGTGTCACTCCAGATGCAGAGACATTGAACCTCTCCCAAATAACACAGGACAACAATAAAATCCTTAAATTATTAATGACTCATTAAAAAATATTTAGCCCTGAAACAGTCTTATTGATTACAATATTACAATCTGCTGGAACCTGTAGCTGGAAAGATTTCAAAAGTTCCATGTCAGAGAATAGTTTCAAAATTAAGGAAATCCCTTGGAATCGGGTGATGTAACTGAGGTTACTCCGTGGAAATTCTATGAGTTAGTTTGTAAAATCAATCTCCATCAGCCAGAGCGAGCCATTCAGAAGAGATAATCATTTCAATTGATTTGGGTTTTGCTGTGTGTACCAGCCACTCTGAGCTCTGATAAAAGGAGTTTCAAAAATCCATCCATCAGTCCAGTACAGATGTTCACAACATCCCCTCTTCATAGCTCAGGATGACTGACTATTCTCCCTGCTGTACAATATCCCTCAGCGTGGCCAGCAGTCACTCAATTTGAGGATAGCGTCTCCTCAGGGCCATAAGTTTCTATCCTAGGTTTTCATATGAATGAATCAGGCTTCTCCATCCACCCAACCAGAAATTGGCCACTTGCTCGTGCTGCAATCCTAATGTGCCTGAATGAAACCGAGAAACAAAACCCAGGTCATTGCCGTTGAGAAAAAATAAGTAAATTAATAAACCATGTAATTAATAAATAATTAAATAATATAATATTGTAGATTCTATTAAGTTCTCTTCTAATCTGTCCTTCTATGTTCAATTACTTATGCACATATATACCCAGGTCATTCTATCCTTGCAACCCCTTTAGAGATGTACCCTTTATTTTATATTGCTGATGTACATTCATCCCATTAAAATGTATGACCTGACACTTCTCCACATTGAAATTCATCCACCTCTGATCCACACACCCCACTAACTTTACACAAGTTTCCAGAAAATTACGAGAGGCATTGATTGAATGGAGAGTGAAGTATTTTCTCAGGTGAAAATGTCGATTACTATGGGATCTAAGTTTAAGGCAAAAGGGTGTATGTTTAAAGGAGATGTAAGAGGCAAGCGTTTAGACAGTGGGTTGTAAGTGCTTGGAATACACTAGTAGAGGGGGTGGTAAAGGTGGATATGAGAGATAGGTGAATAGGCAGAGAATAGAGTGATATGGATTGCACAGAAACAAAAGATTTTTAGTTTCGAAAGGCATCATGTATCAGCACAGTCTTGGTGGCCCAAAGCACCTGTTCCTTTGCTGTGTTGTTCTTCTTTGTACCATTCTGCTCACATTTTTCTCTGTTTCCAAATCCTAACGTATGCACAAATATTGATCCTGTTCCCTGTAGTCCTATGTTTAGAGCATTAATATATATTTGGAAAACACAAGGGTCTCAACATTGCCACCGAGGGAATTTCAATAGATTCATTCAACTATCCCAAAAAATATCCAAAGCCACTGTTGTATTTCCTTTCTCTCAGCCAATTTTGTACATGTATTGTTATTGTAGTTATTTTCCCCAAATACATAAGCTCACGGGTCAGCTCAATAACATTGAATCACATACTTTCTGGAAGTCTTGGACAAACATGAACTGTATTCCTCTGATCAACCCCATATTTCACACGTTGAAAAGAAAACGTAGGTCATTAACAGCAAGTTAACTAACATCATGTCTCCTGGAGAAATATATGGCAACTTCCCATGAATTGACTGATCTTTGCCCATGTAACTCTTCATTTTGCCTTCACCGTTGCGTCTACAAGTTTCCAAGCAACCAAAGTAAATTGGCTTGTCTGTAACAGTTGGATATATTCTTGCAACTTCTGTTTAACAAATGACTAAACTTTGCAATTTCCCTGTATTCCAGCACTACTCTCGATAAACTTACAAATTCAGCAAAGTTTCTGATCACTTCGAGCAGACTTTGAAAGTAGACATGGCGAGCCCCAGTGAGACAGTTCTCATTCTTCCATGTGGCTCACGATCTCAGAAGATACCCATTTTGGAAAAGCCTGATTGGTTTTTTTTGCTGCTGAATACCACGGGATTGTTACAGCTCCACTTGTCTCACATTCAAAGCCATTTTCAAAACTTAAACACAAGCACAAGACTGATGAATGTAGAAGGGGTAATGTGCACTGAGCATATTCATCTAACTAGTACATGGGAGCATAAAGATGAGATCCTTGTGCCTCTCTAACCTGTCATCGACAACCCCATCACATTGTAACACCTTGTGTCTTATGTTCCTCCAGCTCGCTTTCCAGGTAAACATTGGATTTGCCATTGGCCTGCATTGGCATTGAACACTAATTGACATTGGATCTGGCTGGGCTGAGGGAGGTGAAGGTGAGACAGGGCCAGAAGCAAAAAGAGATGCAAAATCGGGGTGTTGTGAATCAGTTGATTTCAGTGGGGACCGAGTGCTGTGATTTGCAGCCCGAGTTTCCCAGGAGTTACAGTGATTGGGCTAGTGTTTTTTTTAATTGAACGTTTTCCTCAAGCGTGACTTCCTTTTTGTAAACCATGCTGACTCTGCCTGGCTCCGATCTGATCTGGACCACTCATAAACAAAACATTTTACTGTATTTCAGTACATGTGACAACAAATCAATCTGTGCATCCCTCTGTTTCCCTCTCGGTCTGTCTGTTGATCTCTCTCTGTGTCGGTTCTACACTTTTTCTCTCCCTGTGTACCATCCGCACTCTTCTCCAAGAGCAAAAGCCTGTAAGCCCATCACCATTCTGTTAAGCTAGCAATGGCCTGTCAACACATCTCCACTGTTCTACCAATGACCTGTGAACACGTCTGCATTCCCTTCTTCTTGCAACAACTTATTAACACACGACCAGTCTTTTCTTGTAGCTACAGCATGTGAAACATTCCCAATCTGTTCCCCCAGCAACAATCTGTGAGCCCATTGCCACTGTCTTGCCCGAGTCAAGGCCTATGAGCAGATCCTTAGACGGTTGCCCTTGGAAAGGCCTATGAATCCATCCCCACTCTGATCCCCTTGAAACAGGCTCATACCCATCCCCAATTTCATTGCAAAAGACTGTGACCACATCTCCAATGTACCCCAAGCAACAACCTGTTGAACATCCACAAAATGTTCTCGTAGCAACAACGTGTGAACTGATCCTGCCTCTGTTCTCTTAGTAACAGCCTGTCAGCCAATCCCTACTCTCTTCCCCTAGCAACGGCCTGTGAAACCACCTCCACTCTGCTGCACTGACAACTGCCTGTGACCCCATTCCCAATCTGCTCTGCTAGAAACAGTCTGTGAAACCATCAATACTGTATCACTTGCACCAGCCTGTGAACCAATCCTCACGCTTTTGCCTTAGCACCAGACTGTTCAACCATCTCCACACTGTTCTCCTAGCAGTGACTTGGGAACCCAATCCCAATTTAGTTTTATAGCAATAGTCTATGATCCCATCCCCATTCTGTTCCTCTAGCAATGGCCTGTGAGCCCATCTTAATCTTGTTCCCCTCGCAATGATCTGTTAACCCACTCCCACTGTGTTCTCCTTGCAATGGCCTATGAACCCATCCTAACAATGTTACTCTAGCCATAGACTATAAACCCATCCCACACTCTGTTCTCCTAACAGCGATGTGTGAACGTATGCTGAAACTGTTCTCATAGAAAATGGCCTGTTAACTCATTCCCACACTATTATACCTAGGAATGGCCGGTGAGCCCATCCCCATTCTGTTGTGCTAGCATAGGCCAGAGAACCCTTCCTTAGTATGTCCCTGTGCAGCAGCCTGTGAATGCATCCTCTGTTCTCCTCGCACCCCGCCTCTGTTCTACCAGCTATGGCCTTTGAACACCGCCCCACACTGTTGCTTTAGCAATGATCTAGTGATGCATTCCCACTCTGTTTTCCTTGCCTTGGCCTGTGAACCCATCTTCATTCTGTTACCCTAGCACTGCCCTCTGAACCCATCCCCATTCTATTACCCTAGCATCAACCTGTGAATTCATCCCCACTCTGTTCTGCTTTTAACAGCCTGTGTGCAGTAGATAGGGGGAGATTTGAAGGATGGAGGGGAGATGGGGATTTATAGAAAGCTGTGAGAGAGACAAGAAGCTGGGAGTATGAAGGCAGAGGAAGGCAGTAAAATCTGTGGGATCAGACTGTGCAGCAGCCCCATTTTTGTCCCTTTGTCTCCCCCAAGCGCCAGCCCAGGTCTCACGCCCTTGTGGTCCAAACTCCAGAGACTGCCTGAGCCCCATAATTCATTCCCCCATGAGCATGTGAGTGTGGAATTGAACGACAAGGACACGAGATGGTTGATTATAATTCTCTCGGTCTCTCTCTCTCTGGTCCCAGCTCCTGTCTGACGATTCCTCACTGCAGAATGATTTGCTTCTCTCTGACTCTGCATCATCCCGAGTTTCAGCTCCTGAATAAAATCTCCTTGGGGGTGGAAGTAAGACAGAGAGAAATGAAAATGGATTAAAATTTTTAAAAAGCACCGAAAGCACAGCAAAATCTCACCGCTTGCTGCTTCAGCAATCTGAGACATTCCCCACCCAGCACAGCAAGATCCCACTGCTGAACATGCCTGAACACCCACAGTCTCACACTCTCCTCACCCCACCCCACCCCGCCCTCCCCACCCAAACATCAGCACAGCTCCTGATTTTAAACCCAGAGAGCGGGGAACAGGAAGATGTCTCAAACTGCCTCAGGGCTGTCCCAGTGTTTCTGTTTGAGGGGAAGGGCAGGAGAGATATTTACTCCAGGGCTGGGATTCACACCCCCTCACACATCCCACACCCCCAATCCCAGAATCTGTGTGCCTTACTCTGTCTGCAAGCTTCAGTGTCAGATATCTCCCCGCCTGCCCCAGCACAGAAAGACAGAGAGAGAGACAGAGGTGCCCTGTTTTTTTGGGAGGGGATGTGGGGGAAGAGAGAGAGAAAAACAGACAGACAGAAATTGAGCAAATTAAATGGAAATAAAAATAAACAGAAACAAAGGCAATCCCGCCACTGACTGACCTCCAACATTTCCCCATTTTATCAGCACTTTCCCCTGGTTTTAAACCCAGAGAAATTGAAGAGATTTCAACTGAGATCAAGGGGCAGATGCTTTCTGACTGCCCCCAGGGTTTATTTCCTGAGAGGCTGGGCAGAAACTCAGTGGTGGGGAGTCACTCCCCGGAGCCTGTGTCTCTGTCCATCTCCATCTCCCCACTCAGTGTTTAACCTGTCCCCCCCCACAGCTTGTTCTCTGACACTCTGGCGATGTGGTAAAAAAACACGAAGAAATGACCAATGCTCCCCTCTGGCCACTCCCATTAACCAGGCACAAACCCCATGCCCGTTCCACCTGGGATTGGTGCTGTTTCTACATGAAATATTAACGATGAACCTTCCAAAGTGTCCAGTCGCCTGTCTCTCTCCCTCCCTGTCTCTGTCTCTGCCCCTATCCATGGATCCATCTCTGTTGACTTTCTCCTGCTCGAGAATGATCAATGTCCCTCACTCCCCCCATTTCCTCGATGTTTCAATAGAAATGCCCTCTCCTGCCTCACGTTTGCCATGTGTTCCCATCTCCCCGCTGTGTCTCGTGGGTATTTGCAATGTCAATGTCACATTTTGGAGGTTGAGGGGGTGATGGGAGGTGGGGTGGGTCTCGGCTGAGGTAGTGGGGGTGATAGAGGGACAACACACCCTCTCACGACACTCACTATCAGGCTATCAGCAGACTCAGGCCAGGGCCCTGTGGACAGCATTGCATCACATGTGAGGGTGACCTACAGGCTGCAGTGGTGCACAGTAAGATCCCGCCGGCAGCTGTGTGTGGGACCGCTGAGGGATTCCCTCAACACCTTGTCGGAGCCCGGCCCACCCCCTCCACGGGCTGCAATGTGAAAGCATGCCTCTCCCCCACTGAGCCTGCCAGCAAATATTACACTCCCCCATTTCAACTTGGAGCTGGCTCGGACTGAACACGGGAGTTAACCACTCACCACCACCTCCCTAGATCTTGTACCTAGCCCCCCTAAACATGCCCACCTCTACCTGGTTCAGCTGTATTCCTTTTCCCCCCAACACTCCCATCTTCACCCCAACCCCACCCCCACACTCCTCGCTGTGCAGGGTCCCACGAAGAGCAAAATGTGAAAATGGCCACACGTTGATGGAGAAGGTTAAACTCGTTCTGAACACTGGCATAGAGAGAGTGGGGGTGGGATGTCATACCCTGCCGTTTCTACACCCTTGTAACGCTGAGCCCTTCCCCTGTCCCGGAGCCTGCAGTGACCCCCACTCCCTCACCCCCACCCCTCCCACATATCAGAATAAGGTCCCAGTCAATGGGAACAGTTCCCTCCATTCACCCCCAAACCTCGCAGACAGGCCAAGACGGGCCAAGAGGTGGGATTGGGCCATGGGATAGTTGGGGGAGGTCGTGGGATCCTACTCTTCCTTTCCCACATCCTGGCATCCCCATCCTACCCCAAACTCTCCACTAAAATGACAATATGTCCCAGCACAGTTTCTCCCAGATATTCCAAGATGAAATGCAGAAGAGAAAGCAGTTTGATGGATGGACAGGAGTATCCAGCTCACCCCTCCCCTCCCCTCCCCTATTGCCTTCAGCTCGCCAATACACTTCATTCAAGTGGTGCCTGTACCTTCCATGTTTTGCTTGCTGCCTCATGGCCCCATCTGAAACACAGATATGACTCACAAAGCTTCACATAGGGTTAGGATTCCTGATCTGCCCCCCCCCCCCCCCCCCCCGCCCTCCCCTCTCCCCATCCCCATACACAACACCCAGAAGTGGCTAAAATTGGAATGAACGAGCAACCACACAGCAAGATCCCAACACAGTCTCACTGCATTCCAGTAGAAACACATCACAAACACAGTTCGAAACCAGAGGCTGCAAAGGCTGAGACAGTCATCCCCCTCCCCTCATGTCTGTGTATCTCTCCGACTTGTCTCTGTCTCATTCTGTCTATCTCAGGCTGCCATCTTACTCAGGTGTTGTGAACAATTTTCTCTGCATTTTAAATATTCAATGACTGGAAACCCCACCCCCACCTCCCCCAGCCCTTGTATCTATTCCCCGCCTCCTATACATCCCCACCTCCCCACTCCCACTGCCCTCCGAACTCACTCCCATCCCCGCCTTTCTAAGCTTTTTCACTCTGTCTCCATCTCCCTTTCCCCCCAACACTGTCTCTGAATTATACCTCTGTGTCTGAAATGTTGTCACCCCTGCCATTTAGTAACCCTGACCTGTCACACTGCGGCATTGACTGTCTAAAATGGTGGGACGGTCTGGACAGAGTGGTGGGAGTGGGGAAGGCCTAAACTGAGGAATGGCAATGGAGAGAGGGAAAGGGGGAAGAGATAAAGTAAGAGAGAAAGAAAGAGCCAGAATATGGTCAGAGAGAAAGGGAGGAAGACCCCAGCCTGAGGAAGGTGCGTGGAGAAGGAGATGGACGGAGTGAGACAGAGAGACAAAGAAAATGTAATAGCAAAGGCTCTGTAAACAACATTTGGACACTGGGCATCTTGTTGCAATGTAGGCCACACTGCAGGTAATTTGACACACAGCAAGATCCCACAAGCAGCAGTGTGACTGCAGACAGATTGTGTGTCTCACTGATGCTGGGTAAGGGCTCAATTCTGGCTCCAGGCTGACAAAGAGGGACCAATCTTGCCATTTATGAAGTTCAACATATTTCTTTCTTTCTCTCTGCGTCTCCCCTGCCCCTCTGATATCTCTCTCTCACTCTCTCTCTTTCCCACCTCTTTGTGTGCCGTTCTCTCTCTCCCTTCTAACTCTTTTATCGTTCTGTCTTTGTTCCTCTCTCACTTCCCTCCCCTGATCTTTTTCTCTCGCTCTCCCAGATTTAATCTTGAGCATTGTAATCTTTATCTTTTAAAAAGTCTGTGACATTGATATTTGAGGATATTCTGTTTTTCTAAACTGGGGCTCTGTTTCCCAGCATTCTGTGCCAGTAATGCTGCAGGTCATTGATTCCTGCTCCAAAATGTGTTGAAATCACAATTTCCATTCAGGGAAGAGGCTATCAGTTTCTTTGGGACAAAAAACACCCCCTCCATCCCAAGATGTAATTTGGTGGATGGCACTTTCTGGAACAAAGTGATTGGAGCTGGGCAGTGAAGAGATATTGGAGACCCCAGTTCTCTCCCCAACAACATGCCTCCTCCCCCAGATCCTGTCTCCCTTTCCCAGCACAGATACAAAAATATATCTTGCCCCATTACCTCGCTCCCTTCCACACACCCTTCTTGTATACATCTGTGTTTTTTTGCTAAAAAAAAACTTTCTATTGCAAATTATTTCTAACTCCCCCACTGTTTCTGTTTGTTTGAAAAAAAAGACAATGAGAGGAAGCTGGAGGGGGTTCAGGAGAGGAGACATGGAGAGAAAGACAGAGATGCCCTTGCAGATACTCAGGGCATTGAAGTAAAATGGCCAAATAATGTTTTAGTTATGTGGTTATCAATTTTTTTTCATCCTGGCCTCCACACATCACACATTACTCTGAAGTGAGAATGAGTCTTAGGAGAGAGTTTCACATTTATGGTTTTAATTTCCTCCGTGGGGAATCCTGTCTGTCAGACACTCACTTGGAGGAGAATTAACATGTTTGTGTCAAATCCCAGGCTTCTTTCTTTAACCCCAGGATTCAAAAGGTTTTAAAAGTTACCTGGAGGCTCTTAAAAGAAAACCAGGGTACACCAGAGGAATTCAAATCTTGAGTTAATAAACAAATACAACTCACATGGGCCCCGCGGTGTGCAGCCTGTTGAACAGGCCTCTGGCCAATGCCTGAACCCCACCCGTCCTCACTGTGGAGAAAACCTGGGTCCGTGGAAAGGATTTCTTGTCCCATTGTGGTTTCAAAAGAAATGGATAGAGCAAGAGGGGGAAATTTACTGGAACTGGAAAGGAAGGACATTGTTGAAGAAATCGCACAGCAAGAGGCTAGGGTTTGATGTCTCTGATTCACACAAGTCATCCCTTATCAATGCCAGGCTCTGATTGAATTGGTGAAAACTTAGGGAAATTTCAATCCCAGACCAATGAGGCAAGGTTAAAAGGAGGAGATTATCGAGACAGTCGCATTGCTGCCAGCCAATGAGGCACAGCAAGCTCCCACTGCCAGCAATGTGTCAAGAACAAGATAAACTCAATCTTTGTGATGGAATACTGGTTAAACGGAAAATGTTTTCTGTATCCCCAGGCACTACCATGACGGATACTTAAGAATCTCAAATATCTCTCCCCTTTCTCCCACCCTCTCCCCTTTCTCCTGCCCCTCTCCCTGTTGCAAGTCTGTCTCTCACTCCCAATGTCGACTTCACATTCTCACATTATTACTCTGACATCAGAACAAGTCTTTTGTGAGATTTCCCATTTACAGTTTTAATTTCCTCCTTGGGGAGTCCTGACACATGTTTATGTCAAATCCCAAGGCCCCAATTACTTTAACCCCAGGCTTCAAACCCCGGGGTGCAGCCTGTCCAATAAGCCTCAGATGATGTCCCCTTTGGAGAAAGCCCTTGTTCTATGCCTTATGGGCCCCAAACGCTTCCCCTTTGGAGAAAAAAAAGAGACAGCATGAGTTGCAAGGCATAGCAGAGATAGTGCAGCAAGATCCTGGGATTTCCTCTCTGTCACACGGACAATCTCTCGGCAACATCTGAACACAAACATATTGGGTGATGAGTTGAGTTTCCATGCCAGTCCCTTTGTAAAGCTTTGAAATGGTGGGTTACCTGATTAAAACAGTCACAGCCTGTAACAATGGCACTGGGACAATTAATACACAGCAAGATCCCACATGCAGCAGTGTACCAGCAGCCAGATAATCTGATTTTTTTTCCCTTCTGTGATGCTGGCTCATTTTAATTATTTCCTGTGGCCCCAGAATCTGACATTACAGTTAATTCACAATCTGAAATACTCTCCCTGGCTCTCTCCGTCCAGTCCCTATACACCTGCATTCCGCATGCAGATGGCCTCAAGGCTCTCCACTTCTTCCTGTCCCGCAGGCCCGACCAGTCCCCCTCCACCGACACCCTCATCCGCCTAGCCGAACTCGTCCTCACCCTCAACAACTTCTCTTTTGACTCCTCCCACTTTCTACAGACCAAGGGGGTGGCCATGGGCACCCGCATGGGCCCCAGCTATGCCTGCCTCTTTGTAGGTTACGTGGAACAATCCCTCTTCCGCACCTACACAGGCCCCAAACCCCACCTCTTCCGCCGGTACATTGATGACTGTATCGGGGCCGCCTCTTGCTCCCCAGAGGAGCTCGAACAGTTCATCCACTTCACCAACAACTTCCACCCCAACCTTCAGTTCACCTGGGCCATCTCCAGCACATCCCTCACCTTCCTGGACCTCTCAGTCTCCATCTCAGGCAACCAGCTTGTAACTGATGTCCATTTCAAGCCCACCGACTCCCACAGCTACCTAGAATACACCTCCTCCCACCCACCCTCCTGCAAAAATTCCATCCCCTATTCCCAATTCCTCCGCCTCCGCCGCATCCGCTCCCACGATAAGACATTCCACTCCCGCACATCCCAGATGTCCAAGTTCTTCAAGGACCGCAACTTTCCCCCCACAGTGATCGAGAACGCCCTTGACCGCGTCTCCTGTATTTCCCGCAACACATCCCTCACACCCCGCCCCCGCCACAACCGCCCAAAGAGGATCCCCCTCGTTCTCACACACCACCCCACCAACCTCCGGATACAACGCATCATCCTCCAACGCTTCAGCCATCTACAATCCGACCCCACCACCCAAGACATTTTTCCATCCCCACCCCTGTCTGCTTTCCGGAGAGACCACCATCTCCATGACTCCCTTGTTCGCTCCGCACTGCCCTCCAACCCCACCACACCCGGCACCTTCCCCTGAAACCGCAGGAAATGCTACACTTGCCCCCACACCTCCTCCCTCACCCCTATCGCAGGCCCCAAGATGACATTCCACATTAAGCAGAGGTTCACCTGCACATCTGCCAATGTGGTATACTGTATCCACTGTACCCGGTGCGGCTTCCTCTACATTGGGGAAACCAAGTGGAGGCTTGGGGACTGCTTTGCAGAACACCTCCGCTCAGTTCGCAACAAACAACTGCACCTCCCAGTCGCAAACCATTTCCACTCCCCCTCCCATTCTTTAGATGACATGTCCATCATGGGCCTCCTGCAGTGCCACAATGATGCCACCCGAAGGTTGCAGGAACAGCAACTCATATTCCGCCTGGGAACCCTGCAGCCTAATGGTATCAATGTGGACTTCACCAGTTTCAAAATCTCCCCTTCCCCCACTGCATCCCTAAACCAGCCCAGTTCGTCCCCTCCCCCCACTGCACCACACAACCAGCCCAGCTCTTCCCCTCCACGAACTGCATCCCAAAACCAGGCCAACCTGTCTCTGCCTCCCTAACCTGTTCTTCCTCTCACCCATCCCTTCCTCCGACCCCAAGCCGCACCCCCATCTACCTACTAACCTCATCCCACCTCCTTGACCTGTCCGTCTTCCCTGGACTGACATATCCCCTCCCTACCTCGCCACCTACACTCTCTCCACCTATCTTCTTTTCGCTCCATCTTCGGTCCGCCTCCCCCTCTCTCCCTATTTATTCTAGTTCCCTCTCCTCATCCCCCTCTCTGATGAAGGGTCTAGGCCCGAAACGTCAGCTTTTGTGCTCCTGAGATGCTGCTTGGCCTGCTGTGTTCATCCAGCCTCACATTTTATTATCTTGGATTCTCCAGCATCTGCAGTTCCCATTATCTCTGATACTCTCTCTGGCTCTCCTGTTTGTCCTGCTCTTTCAATTCTTCTAATCTTTCTCTCACTGTCACATTTTATCACGCTGCCCTCCTCCATAACCCACATTGAACCTCAGGGTCAGACAGAGACACAACTCATATGGGGCCCTCATGGGATGCAGTGGGAACAGGCATCAGGCCAATGTTTTCCCCCTCTGGAAGTTGTTCTTTTTCAAAGCTTTCCTGGCCCCAGACATTTTGGATCTTCACACTGTAGCTTTCCCAATCAGAAATTCCTGGGGATAAAAGAGAAATGATTAGTTGAAAGGGGGAGCTAGAGCATTTTGCAGCAAAATTACACAGCAAGAGGCCAGGCCTATCTACTATCCCACCTCCACAGCATTACAATACATCATAGCAACGTCAAACTACCAAATAAATCATAAGCTGGTAATATAACAGGTTTAAAATATTAATAAACACACATACACACACACAATCTCAATCAAACAGGGAGAGCTGCTCACTCTCAGTGTGTCGGGATAAATCTGACACATTTCTCAGTGAGTGGTTTTCAGACTCCACCTCGGACGCAGTGCAATGTCACTCAGTCTGCTCATTAAGGAGGCCTCTGTGTGATAGAGATGGTAATTCCCAGGATTGGAGTCTTTTGTTGGATTTTCCAGGCCATTGAGATGTTAATTCTCGGGCAGCAAAGCTTTACTATTCCTTGTTCTTTGAAACCTTTTTAAAGCCATGTTATCTCTGTCAGTGCAGCTTGAAAATATTTAACATTGGTCTCATAATAGCACCGAAGAGCCTGACTGCAGACACCCCAAGAGACAGGAACAGAAAGATAATGGGGATATTTGCTGAGGATCTCTTAGTATTTTCCTGCTGTCAGTGTGGCTCCCAGAATCAAACTCCTGAGATGCTGCTTAGCCTGCTGTGTTCATCCAGCTTCACACTTTGTTATCTCTTTCTCACTCTCTCTCTCTTCTGCCCCTGTCTCTCCCTGGCCTGCACTACATGCAGCCATTTCAAACTTGACTTTCAAAGCTTTGTTTCTTCTCCTCCTCCTGAAAATGTCAGTAGAGTTTGAGAATTTAAAGCATTTATCATATCTCTGCCCCTCAAACACCCACATTTTCCCGTCTCTGCTCCCACTTTGCCCCCAGCACAGGACTGTGGAGAACATGGAGCACTTTATACAGGTTTTGTCAGGGGGTGTAGTCAGTGAGGTTCAGAGCTCAAGGTGTCAGCATGTTGTGTGTGTGTGAGCGCGCGCGCATGTGTGTGTGTGTGTGTGTGTGTGTGTGTGTATGTGAGCGTGCAAGTCTGTGCATGTACGTGTGAGCGTGAGTTTGTGTGAGTGTGCACGTATGTGCATGTACATGTGTGCATGTGTGTGTGAGCGTGCAGGTGTGTGAGTGTGCGCATGCATGTGAATGTGCACGTGTTTGAGAGCACATGCATGTGTGTATGAGCACGCACGTTGTGTGACCACGCATGTGTGTATGTGTGCTCATGTGTGTGCGGGTGCTCACATGTGTGCATGTGTGTGTAAGTGTGCACGTGTGTGTGTGTGAGAGCATGCATGTTTGTGTGTGTGTGAGTGCACGTGCGTGTGTGTGTGTGTGCGCATGTATGTATGTGTGTGTGCGTGTGTGTATGTGTATGTGCATGTGCATGTGTGAGCATGTGCCTGTGAGCGTGTGCTTGTGAGCATGTGCGTTTGTGGGTGTGTGCACGTGTGTGTGTGTGCATGTGTGTGTGTGTGTGTGTGTGTGTGTGTGTATATGTGCATGTGTGTATCTGCATGTCATACAGTCTGACAGCACAAAAACAGATTCTTTGGTCCAACCAGTGCATGCCGAACATAATCAAAAAATAAACTAGTCTTATCTGTCTGCCCCTGGCCCAAATGTATTTTAAGTGATATAATTGTACTCACATACACCTCTTACTCAGGATATTTATTCCACACACCTACCACCCTCTGTGTAAAAACTTTGCCCTCATGTCTTATCTAAATCTTTCTCCTCTCACCTTTAAAATTGTGTCCCCTAGTCTTGAAATGTCCCATCCTAGGGAAATGACAGCTACTATTACCTCTATCCATACCTCTCATTATTTTATAAACTCCTTATCAGGTCACCTTTAACGCTCCTACGCTTCAGTGAAAAACATCCGTATGGAGGGAAGGTCTTATGAGGAAAGGCTGAGGGACTTGAGGCTGTTTTCGTTAGAGAGAAGAAGATTGAGAGGTGAGTTAATTGAGACATACAAGATAGTCAGAGAGTTAGATAGGGTGGATAGCGAGAACCTTTTTCCTAGGATGGTGACGGCGAGCATGAGGGGGCATAGCTTTAAATTGAGGGGTGAAAGATATTGGACAGATGTCAGAGGCAGTTTCTTTACTCAGAGAGTAGTAAGGGAATGGAACTCTTTGCTTGCAACGGTAGTAGATTCGCCAACTTTAAGTATATTTAAGTCGTCATTGGACGAGCATATGGACCTACATGGAATAGTGTAGGTTAGATGGGCTTCAGATTGGTATGACAGGTCAGCACTACATCGAGGGCCGAAGGACCTGTACTGTGCTGTAATGTTCTATGTTCTACGTTCTATGTTCTATGAAGCCCTTTTGACAGTACCTTCCAAATCTACAATCTCTGCCAGCAAGTACGAGAGCAGCAGATACTTTGGAGCACCATTATTTGCAAGTTCCCCTGCAACTCACTCACTGTCCTGATGCGGAAATACTGTTCCATCACTGAGTCAACACCTTTGAACATCCTCCCTAGCAGGACCCTGGGTGCATCTAAAGCAGATAGACTGCTGTGGTTTGAGAAAGCAGCTCATTGCTACCTTTTAAAGAGCAATCAGAGATGTTTAACAGTAGCTGGCCTTGCTCACTATGCTCATATGCCATGGAAGAACCATGGAGGATGTTATGCTATTTATTACCCCTTTCTTCTCTCTTTCACAAAAAAAGGTCGGCACAACATCGAGGGCTGAAGGGCCTGTACTGTGCTGTAATGTTCTATGTTCTATGTTCTATGTTCTATATCCAGCCTTTCTTTGTCCCTCAAATCATCCATAATCAGCATCATCCAGGTAAATAGCGTGTGCGTGTGCGCGTGTGTCTCTGTGTGTCTGCGCACGCGCGTGTCTCTGTGTGTCTGCGTGCGCATGTCTCTGTGTCTGTGCACGTGTGAGTCTCTGTGTGTCTGCGCACACGTGTGTCTCTGTGTGTTTGCGCGCGTGAGAGAGAGACCCAAAGAGAGGCTCTGTGTGTGTGCATGCATAAGAAAGAAAGACCATGTATGTGAGTGTGTCTAGTGGACTGCAAAGTCTGTGTCAATGATTCCATCCTGTAATTTCATTAAGTAACTGTCTTCCCCTGTGTTTCTTCCCCTGCCACAGTGAAGACTCTCAAACAGTCCCTTACGCTCAATCACACACACTCTCGTGTGTGCAGACGCTCTCACATACAGTCTTGTACATACACACACGCACACACTCACATATATTCACAGGGACAAAAAGAAAGAGAGAGACACACAGAAAGACACAGAGCTGGTGAGACAGAGAATGATTACACTTGTAAATGTATCAGCAATTCGACAATTTATACAGCGAGGGTGGGAGAGACACAAATTTTCATAGGTTTTGAGAGAGACAGAGAGACGATGACACAGATAGGTGCAGTGACAGAGAGAATCACAAATAGACACAGTGACAGGGCAGAGAGAATCACAGATAGACGCATGGAGAGAGAGAGAGAGAGAGAGAGAGAAAGAGAGAAAGAGAGAGAGAGAGAGAGAGAGGGAGAGACATAGATAGACACAGACTCAGATAGAGCGAGAGAACCAGATAGAAACAGGGTCAGAGAGATAGATAGAGAGGCACCATGGCTCAGTGGCTAGCACTGCTGCCTCACAGCACCAGGGACCCAAGTTCTCTCCCATCCTTGGGTGACTGTGTGAAGTTTGCACATGGTCTCCAAGTCTGTGTGACTTTCCTCCGGGTGCTCAGTTTTCCTTCCACGGTCCAAAGGTGTACAGGGTAAGTGGATTGACCACGCTAAATTGTTCAGCAATGTACATAACAAGTGGGTTATGGGGGTGTGTGTTTTGGTGGGAGGCTCTGAAGGATAGTACAGCCTTATTGGGCTGAATGGCCTGTTTTCACACTGTAGGGAATCCATGAATGAAAGAAACAGATATTCACAGGGACATAGAGAGATTACTGATATATATAGGGACACAAACAGAACCACAGGTAGACACATGGAGCAGAGAGAGATTATCACACTTATGAACCGAACAAAGAGACATCGCAGCTACATTCAGCAACATGGAGTGAGATTATTCACAGAAAGAGAGACAGACAAACAGATTCACAGAGAAACGGCATGAGACAGATAGAGAAAGAGACAAAGCTAAGATGAAAACGATGACACTGTTATCACAAGGAGAAATGGAGACTGAGACAGACACTCTCTCTCCTTTACCATGAGTACAGGGGGACAGAGTTGTACATCATTTAAAGGTCCCTACAGGGATCACTCAGGATTATACAGCATCTCCTCCCAAAAATGATCTTCCACAACAACACCCACTATTCCAAGATTGACTGCTTTCACCCTTTTGGGAACATGCACATCCCCGTTCTCTGCTCCCAGACACAGAGCACACTGACTCCGAACGATATTCCCATTGCAATGCTGTCACTGGGTCTGAATCCATGAAGTGCCACCCTCACAACACTGTGGGTGAGCTACATCTCATGGACTGTGAAGGGTTCACATCCTGACTGATTGTCACTCATATCCCATGAAGGAAGTAGAAGAATATTGGACACTGGAGAAGGAGAAAGACACAAAGACAAGGAGACACAGATGCAGAAACCTTACCAATGACTCACTGCTACGCCGTCTGAGTGCATCTCCCCCACAGTCTCACTGTGCCCAGTTCCCACTTTTCAGGAATGCTGGGGAATAGTCAGAATAACAAGCGCAGCCTCAATCCAGTGAAAGACCTCATTTACTGCAATCCTGGATAATCGTAGGGGAACTCTCAGCACACAGTCTCCAGCAGATCCTTCAACACAATCACAACATTATAATCACAGGGACAGAGACAGTCACAGAAACACACAGGTACATAAGAGGCAAACCATGAAATCCGAAAGGACCGAGAAATAGGCCTCATCGTATGATCAATACTGCTCACACACAAACTCAGCCGAAGTCCAGGGCACCAAGGTTCAAATCCAGCCACGACTGAGGGTGGAATTTAAGTTCAATAAAGAATTCAGAGCTGAGAATGCAACAATGATGTTGAACCCATTGTCAATGTTTGGGAAAAAGAAAACACTTGATTCAGTAATGCTCGTTGTCTGGTTTGGCCTGTCATGGAGTCCAGGCCCACAGCTCTCTGCACAGTCAGTGATAGGCAAGAAATGCAGGCCTGGCCAGAAATGTTTCCATCCCAGATGTGATTAAAATAAATAAACATTGGGGCAGAGAGAATCAGAGACACGGTAGTGAGAGAGACAAGAGAAATGTATACATGGGGATAGAAAGAGAGAAACACAGCACAGGTCATGTCAGAAACTGAGGATCACAAATGCACACAGGGACAGAGAGAGACACAGCTCTACTCAGGAAGAGAGAGAGAGAGAGAGAGAGATAGACATGCACACATAGAAACACACACACACAGATCAACACAGGCTTGACAGAGAGAGTCATAGATAGACACCAGGACACAGAGAGAGACAGATAGACACTGGGACAGAAAGAGAGAGACAGACAGACAGACAGACACCAGGACACAGAGAGAGAGAGAGACTCATAGACTCTGGGACACAGAGTGAGAGAGAGAGAGAGAGAGAGAGAGACAGATCGACACCAGGACACAGAGAGAGAGAGTGAAATAGACACCGGGACACATAAAGAGAGAGAGACAGAGAGAGAGACACTGGGACACAGAGAGAGAGAGAGAGAGAGAGAGAGAGAGAGAGAGAGAGAGGACAAACAGACACAGAGGCACAGCGAGAGCGAGTCACAGATAGACACGGGGGAGACGGAGTGTCACAGATAGACACAGGGGCAGAGAAATTGTGACGGATATGAAATGAGACACAGCTACATTCTGGCCACAGAGAGAAATTTACAGGAATACACAGGGACAGAGAGTTGTCGAGAGATTCACAAAGAACACGGAGTGACAGAGAGAGAGAGAGAGAGAGACAGAGAGCACAAGAAACAAACGTAAGATGAAGACAATGACAGCTCTACTCAGGGGAAGATGGAGAATATTAGAGACAGTGTGTAAAACCTTAATGACTCTAGCCCTTTACCATCAGTTCAGAAGGACAGATCTATGCATCATTTGCAACATCCTCTGCAAGTATCATTCAGGGTTATTCAGCACCTCCTTCCAAAAATGATTTCCCAAAACAGAACCACTATTCCCATATGGACAACAGCAGTCCATGCCTGGAACATCCCCACGTCCAAAGTCTGCTTCCAGACACAGAGCACAATGACTTCAAATGATATCCCCGTTCTGACCCTGTCACTGGGTTCGAATCCCATCTTCACAATACTGTGGGTGAGCTACACCACATGGATTGCAGAGGGTTCCCTCACTGACCGATAGACACTCATATCCCATGAAGAATCTGGAAGAAGGAGAGAAATAGAAGCATGCAGGAACAAAGGGAGGCTCAAAGATACACCCAGAGACAGAGCAGGGAAATTAGCACAGATTTGGTCTGAAGTTGCTCTGTGGGATCTGAGGGATACTCGATGGGCCAGCTGTCATTCCCCTTCACTACCTGCCCTCAGAAAGGCGATGGTGGTTGGTTTCGCTGACCCAAAGCAATCCACCTGATTTAGGGAAGGCCAGAGCGTGAGTTAGGAAGGAGTTCCTGGGTGAGACACAGTGCCAGGGAAGGAGCAACCATCTTGATCACAGCCAGGACATCGTGCCTCTTGCAGGACACATGCAGGTGGGTGGCAGATGAACTCCAAGTGCTTCTGTCACCCTGGTCATTCTCGGTGGTGAGGGGTCATATAGTCAATGGGAACAAGTGTTGGAATGTTGCTCCTATTGTTGTTGCTGTGGGACTCATGCCTGACCCTCTGCATTGAAGGAGAGAGGGAGAGAGGATAAGTATACAGTTAGAGAGTTAATGTCGTGAGGGTGGGAGAGATAGATGTAGATATTTGGAGGCGGGGGCGGGGTGTGGTGAGAGAGAGAGAGAGAAATAGGGACAGAAAGAGTGAAACACACGCACAGACACACACAGACAGACAGACACACACACACACAACAATTGAGTGAGAGACAGAGAGATACAGAAACAGAGGGAAATTGATAGACACAGTGACAGAGAGAGATCATCACACATAAACTGAGACAGAGACAGATTCACAGCTGCATTCAGGGATATGGAGAGAAATGTGCAGGAACACACAGGGTCAGAGAGAGACCAAAAAGATTCACAGAGGGACAGAGAGAGAGAGAGAGAGCACAAGATAGAGAGCAAGAGTCATAAATGTAAGGTGAAGATAATGACAGATTTACACAGGGACAAATGGGGAATGAGAGCAACACCCTTCACCATCAATTCAGAGAGACAGAGTTGTGCTCCATTTCCAAGCACCTACAGAGATCACTTTGGATTATTCAGCATCCCCTTCCAGAAATGGTCTTCCAAAACAGCACCCACTATTCCTGATTGGACAAGAGCAGTCCATGCCTGGAACATGACCATCTCCAATCTCTGCTCCCAGACACAGTGCACACTGGCCCGAATGATATTCCCATTCTGACACTGTCACTTGGTCTGAGTCCAGGAAGTGCCACCCTCACAATGCTGTGGGTGAGCTACACCGCATGGGCTGCAAAGGGTTCAATCACTGGCTAATGGCCACTCACATCCCATGAAGGAACTGGAAGAATATTGGACACTGGAAGAGGGGGACAGAGAGAGAGAGAAAGAGAGAGAGAGAGAGAAACACACAAGGACAAGGGGAGGTTCAAAGATACACACAAAGACAAAGAGCGCGAGCGAGGGAGCGAATCACAGACCGGGTCTGAAGTTGCTCCATGGGATCTAAGAGACACTCGATGAGCCAGCTATCATTTCCCTTTCCCACCTGCCCTCGAGAAGGTGATGGCACTCTGCTTTGCTGAGCCAGTGCAGTCCATCTATTTGAGGGAATGCCACAGTGTGATTTAGGAGGTAGTTCCTGGATGGGGCACAGTGCCAGGAAAGGAGCGATCCATCTTGTTCACAGGCAGCATGTTGTGCCTCTTGCAGGGGCACATTTATTTGTGAGGTGGGTCCTTTCTCTGCGCTTCTGTTGCACTGGTCATTCTCGGGTTGGGTGGAGTGGGCAGGGGGTGGGGGAAGGTCACATTGTTGCTGGGACTGAGTTTTGTAGTGTAGCTTCCATTGTTGTTGCTGTGGAACGCATATCTGACCCTCTGCTCTGAAGGAAAAGAGAGAGAGAGAGGATGATTATACTTGTAATCGTTATATCAATGAGACCGTTTTTGTAGTGACGGAGGAAGAGACACACACAGATAGTCACAGGGTGAGAGGAAGACTCTGATCCAGGGATAGAGAGAGAGAGATACGCACATAGCAAATGGGAGAAACACAGAGAGAGAGAGAGAGAGAGAGATGTAGACTCACAAATAGACAAAGAGAGACAGAGACAAGGATAGGCACTGGGACAGAGACAGACAGTCACAGATTAACATCAGAACCAACACAGACACAGGCCCTGGAGTGTGGGGAGAGATAGCGTCACATGTAGACAGAGCGAGAGACAGACAAAGAGTGACAGATAGACACAGGTACAGAAACAGAGAGAGTCACTGCTGGACACAACACTCGAGATAGAGACAGCTACACATAGGGGCAGAGAGAGAAAGAGACACTGTCTGTGTGGAGGTGGCATGTTCTCCCTGTGGCTGCGTGGGTTTCCTCCAGGTGCTCCAGTTTCCTCCCACATGCTGGCGAGGTTGATTGGCCAAGCTAAGTTGTCCATAGTGTTCAGGGATGTGTAGATTAGGTGGGTTGCAGGGAGATGTGCCTGAGTGAGATGCTCTGAGGGTCGGAGTGGAGATCTTGGGCTGAAGGGCCTGTTTCCATACAATAGGAATATCTGAATTCTATGAAAACAGTGCTCAGCGATCTCTGATGGGATTGGAAATAATGCACAGCTCTGTCCCTCTGAACAGACGGTGAAGGGGTAGAGTTATAAAGGTGTTACACATAGTGTTAGTCTTATTCTCCATTTCTGCCTGTCTAAGGCTGTCATTGTCTTCATCTTACATTTGTGACACTGTCCCTAACTCGTGTTCTCACTCTGTCCTTCTGTATTCTCTGTGCACCCGCCCATGCTCTCTGTCCCTGTGTGTTCCTGTGTATGCGTCTCCATAATCCCTAAATGCAGTTGTGAATCTTTCTCGATCTCACTTTATATGTGTGATGATCTCTCTCTCTGTCCTTATCTATATGTGACTCTGTGACAGAGAAAGAGAGAGATGCAGATAGTCATTCGGAACGACAGACAAACAGAGACAGATAGAAACAGTGACAGAGTCACAGATAGGCAAGAATAGAGAGAGATCATCACACACTTAAGTGAGATCGAGAATGATTCACAACTGCATTTAGGGATTATGGAGAGGCATACACAGGAACACACAGGGACAGAGAGCATGGGCGGGTGCACAGAGAGTACAGAAGGACAGAGCGAGAACACGAGATAGAGACAGTGTCACAAATGTAGGATGAAGACAATGACAGCCTTAGACGGGGAGAAATGGAGAATAAGACTAACACTGTGTGTAACACCTTTATAACCCCACCCCTCCACCATCTGTTCAGAGGGACCGAGCTGTGCATTATTTCCAATATTCCCATCAGAGATCACTCAGCACTGTTTTCATAGAATTCAGATATTCTTACAGTATGGAAACAGGCCCTTCGGCCCAAGAACTCCACTCTGACCCTCAGAGCACCTCACCCAGACACATCTCCCTGCAACCCACTCAATCTACACATCCCTGAGCACTATGGGCAACTCAGCTTGGCCAATCAACCTCGCCAGCATGTGGGAGGAAACTGGAGCACCCGGAGGAAACCCATGCAGCCACAGGGAGAACATGCCAACTCCACACAGACAGTTGCCCAAGGTTGGAATCAAACCCAGGTCCCTGGCACTGTGAGGCAGCAGTGCTATCCACTGAGCCATTGTGCCGCCCTTCTATTCAGCATCTCCTTCCAAAATGTTCTTCCCAAACAGCACCCACTATCCATGAAGGGACAAGAGGAGTCCATGCCTGGAATGTCCCCATCTTGAGTCTTTACTCCCAGACCCAGAGCACAGTGACTCCGAATGATATTCCCATTCCGACACTGTCACTGGCTCCCAATCCAGCAAGTGCCACCCTCACAATACTGTAAGTGAGCTCTACCTTACAGATGACAAAGGGGTCACTCACTGACTGATGGCCAATCAGATCCCATGAAGGACCTGGTGGAATACTGGGGACGAGAAGAGGGACAGACACACAAACACACACGAACAAAGGGAGCCTCGAAGATACAGCCAAAGAGAGAGTGAGGGAAAGAACCACAGAATGGGTCTGAAGTTGCTCCATGGAATCTGAGGCTCAATAAATGGGCCAGTAGTCATTCCCCTTCATTGCCTGCCATCAAGAAGGTGATGGTGGTCTGCTTTGTTGACGCACTGCTGTCCATCTGGTTTAGGAGAGGCCACAGTATGATTCAGGAGAGAGTTCTTGGATGGGACACAGTGCCAGGGAATGAGCAACCCATCTTGCTCACCATCAGGATGTTGTGCCTCTTGCAGGTGAAATTGAACCAGCCTCACCCCCAATAACTAAATCTGAAACATCCAAGAGAAGCACACCTCACCCTATAATCTGGTAAAAGAAGTGTGAAAAGTGGTGTAACTTGCCTCTCACCCTAACCTGTTAATAAGGAGTGATCAAACAAAATATACCCCTTATATGCACTCTGTAATCAACAAGTAACAATATATTTATATAATTCTAACAGAGATCAAACTAGGTAAGCCAGCAACAAACTGAACATTTCCCCTCTAACTGTTAACTATTCCTGAATAAAATAAGATTCTAATAGTATGCTGTCATTATAAATTCAAGTCCCACTTATATAAAGCAAAATAAAAAAAAGAACTTAGTCTCTCAAAATTACAGCAGGTCACATCTTCTGGAATGTCCTGTATCTTCTCCGCTGAATTCTTCTGTCAGGAATGCCTTCTCTGTGGAATTCTTGTGTCAGCAACATTAACTAGTTGTGCTGTAGGTACCTTTGCTTTCGATGGCCCTTACTCCACGGCTTTTCGAAATCTGTGAGAGCCAATGAATCTTTCTTTAGAGATGATTGTCGTTAACTCGAACAGGTGGCAGTTTGCTGTCCTGACTTCCCTCATCTTTTACACCCTTAGTGACATATCAATTTCTTACAATAGAATTGATCCCATTTTGTCAAATGATTAGATTTAAATTTAATTGTTTTTGTTTTGGTATTTAAGTCCCTGGTTTAAATTAATTGGCTAAAATCAAAACTGTTGCCTTGAGAACAAAATGAAACTGCGGATTGGCCTGCTAACTATGCAGCCTTTTGATACAAATGTTAAAATTCAAGTGCTCTTTGAACCTACTAACCAGCAAGCTGGTCACGGAACTATTTCTTTAAATCTCCAAGCCGAAAAAAAACACATCATCTTTTAAAGGGACCACTCACTTCTTTCCTCCTTCTCATTTAACAAACATCAAAATTTTACAAACAAAATTCTAACATCCTGCTTTCCAGGCCAATAGTACTCTATCCAACTTTGCAACACTTTCAACAATCTAGATCTCTGGCAGTTCTACTTGTTGCAGCAATTCAGTCTAACTAAATATTACATTAATTTCCATCACGAGTCAGGAACACATCCTATGGGAAAATGTGGATGTGGATCTGTCCTAGATTGTCCCATCTGCAGGAAATATTTCTACATTGCGATCCTCTGGCTGAAACATGAAGCTGGGTTGTGAGGAAAGGCAGGACTGAGAGCACTACAGTATACCACAGCTGACTGTATTAGTTACAAAAACAAATCTCTAGGCTCATTCTGCACCATGGACAGTGAGGATCAGTGATTCCCTACCTTGGTGAAAACATTCTTGTTTTCCAAAGATAGCATCTTGAATTGAATATTCTCAAGTATCAGAACTCTCTCCAGCCTCCGTGATGCACAATGGGCATTAATTTCTACCCAGAATCAACAAGACACAGAAAGTGCCTTTTCTGTTTCAAGGGCACAACTTCAGTGCCACAATCAACAAATGGGGAGATTGCTTCTCCAACATAAACCTTCATGATAGTGGCAGAATTACACCATTCAGCATCTGGAGCCTGATTAGCAGTTTAATAATGCTGTTTGTTTGAAATGAGAGTCACATCAGACACAAAAAACTTACTGTTTCTCTCTCCACAGATGCTGTCAGATTTGCTAGGTCCCTCCCTGTCTTTTTTTTTAATTTCGAGGATCCACAGTAGATGTTTCTATTTTAGTATCATTCTAGCTGACTTCTCCACCCATCCAGTTTCTGCGACATCTTTTCGATCCCCTTCATATTGCAAACGTTGCTACTCATTTTCTGGAATATAGTCAGTGATTCAGTCCCTGAGGAGGAATGCCAATGTGTGCTTCCTTCAGTGAGGAAAACAAATCTGCACACACTTGTGTTCCTCTGGCTTTGGGAGGTTCCACAAAGTGCATTCATGGAAATCACATTGCAAGGAACATATCACTTTTCCAGGTGTTCAAGTCACTTCATGTGTAATTTGTAGACAAAGGAAATCTGTGTTCTAGGGAGCACAATCCTATTAGACACAGTCTGTTGAACACAGCAACATGACAGTCTCAAATACAGAAGCTATAGTCTTATATTTAAAATGTTATATCAAGCAGAAAATGTCACATAAGCACCCACTCCTTGTCACTTTAATACATGACCTTCCTGACAAGATAACTCAAAAACAAATACAATCTAGTCAGACAGCTAAGCTAGTGTGGGTAACAGGTAGAACTGGCTCATATTGAATTGTGAATCAACATTTTCACTGCAAAACTGACAACAAAACACTTCAACATCATTCACACTTGGCGTGATATAAATAAATGCAGATTGGTTGGACAGGCTGGCTTTATTTTCACTGGAGTTTGGAAGAATGAGGGGTGTCCTGACAAGGTAGATGTGGAAAAGGGGTTTCCTCTGGTGGGTCATTCCTCAACGAGAGGGCACTGTTTTAAAATTGGGTTCACCCTTTCAGGACAGAGATGAGGAAGTTTGTTTCCTCTCAGAGGACCGTGCTATTTTGAAACTCTCTACCTCAGAAGGTGGGGTCATTGAATATTTTTAACACATGGGTTAATAGATTGTTCTTTGGCAGAAGTGTCAGCGTTCATTTGCGTTGAAGTAAATATGGTATTTCAAACACAAACAGATCAGTCATCAATGTATTGAATGATGGAACAGGTTCGAAGGGCTGAATGGTCTACACATGGTCACAGGACTGTGATCTGGAAAGGGAGATTTAAAATGATGGAAGCCAAAGTCTTGACCAAATAGGCAGGTTTTCCAGGAGCCTAAAAGATGGAAAGAGGTCCAACAGACCAGATGAAGAGAATTTCCCAGCTTAGACCCAAGCCAGCTGAGGGTAAATGCACCAATAGTGAGTGCGGAAAATAATATCAGGAATTCTCCAGCAGCCAGAATTGGATAAGTGCAGATACTGTGAGAAGGGGTGAAACTGTAGAAATAAGATAGGGCGAGGTCATGGTTAGATCTGAAAGCAGCGAACCAAACTTTGTAAGAATGTTTAGATTGAACATAATGAAGATCACGGTGAAATTGTGGTGGATATTTTAGAGGACCTGTAAGGACATAGACAGTAGAATCTGTGATGATCATGAGTATATTAAGGGAGAATGTGGAAGACAAACTTGGACTGTTTTGGAATTGTCATGGTGAAAGGGAACAAATGCGAGGTGGAGGGTTTCAGCAGCTGATGGACTGAGGCCAAGGCGAGCCAGTGAAAACTGAGCAAATGGCCATCATCCAATAGGGCAAAGAAACTGATCCATCAGCCAGAAACTGACTGACCACGTAGCGGTTAGTGAATCCAACACAAGTGAATGGAAACACTGCCCAGAGTTTGTTTCTGCAACATTTAATACAGCCATAAAATGAAAATTGAATAATTAGCTGAAAAGAAGTCCATTGCTCAGTTAGAGTCAAAAATTATTTAATATTCAGTGACTGAACGTTACTTTCTTAAGATTAAAATATTGTGTGAATCGGTAATCTCACAGAATTACAGTCAAAGGAGAATGTAAACTTGGCAGATACCTAATGAAACAACCACCTGTATAAAAACAGCTCAGAACAAAGGAGCTGAATCCTCACTGACAAGCAACATAGATATCATCAGTTTTACAGCGAGAGATCAGAACTGTTCAGAAAATCTTACCAGAAAATGCTGATGATGATATGCTCGAAATTTTTCTCAGTGAAATAACTTTGTGATCTGTGACTTACTCGCTCAGACATGATTTTGTCCTTCAACTATGAAAAGCAGGTGTATAGTTTACTGGCCGCCTGATTTACAGACAAAGGAAAGCTGATCGGATAAATTACACTGTTAGTGACAGTCCATCGCACACAATAATAACAGCTTCTTACGCTGAGAACAGAACAGATTCTAGTTAATGAGACGCACATCCCAAAATGAAAATCTGCTGCTTTGACAAATATGCTGCCTGTTTGAACACCATAAACATGTTGCCAATGTAGTTAGACATTTGAACTGCCCGATACAACTATCATGTCTTTCTCAATTCAATAATCACTGTTTCTATGTATTTTTCAAGCTATTATGAGTTGTGTATGTATAATTAGTTCCTGGGACAATCTAGATATTCTGTTGAATAAACACATTTACAACCTGTATATTGCTTAGTCTAATTTTCTAAGTAAAATATAATTTTTTTTGGTCAATCACAGTAACTATCTTTTAAATGGTAGATTCATAATCACTATAAATTTCTAATTATTCTGAGTGAGGAACACCTTGCAAAGAAAATTATTTTTCATGTCCACACAGACATTATGTATTTTAACAGTTTCCAGTGCAATCATCCAGCTCTGTGTACAAGTATCCCTTAGGTCCATAAAGCTGAAACTACAGCTCTTTTTCTGACATCATTTCATTACTTTGTTGTTGAGTTACACTTAATAGCATAAAATATTAAAGGTATCAAATAAGATTGAATTATCAATGCAAAAACTGGTACAAATAATCACATATTATTCAGCTCATTAATTGTAGTTAGACTCTAATGATTTTTTTCACTGTACGATCACATTAATTTCACTGAAATAATTACATTACACTTTTTAACTCTATACATATGTAACGTGAATGTCAAGTAATTCATAAGTGATATCAAAAACTGTTCACATTTTGCTCTTTTTTAGTCCAACAATCACGGAACATGTTTTCCAAAAATAAGTAAATTTTGTCCCAAAGAATCTTCTCCAATAATTTCCCAACTACTGACCTAAGGTTCACATTTCCGTAATTTGCTGAAATGGGAAAATCCTGGATGAGTTGATTAATGAATGAATTTGATTGATTGATGAATTTGGGTAAAGGGATATTTCAGCACATTAATTAATGTTTAGAGTTTCAGGTCGTGTTGCTCTTCCTCAGAACTGATTCCCATTTTTTGTTTCAGATCCAATGACTTCATTTCACAGGGACAAAGCTGCCAATTTGTATCAGGTTAACTCTTGGCCTCCTCTTTTCTTTAGAAAAGAGTTTTATGCTATTCAGTCTGGCCTGGTAATTACAACCTGCGTTGTGTAAGATTTGTGAATGACCTTTATTTTCCCGATCCTTGTGAGTGATGCCAGCAGCAGAAATATTTCCTCATCTGCAAGTGATTTTGGTTGGGAAATCTCTAGTTACAAATTCACTCTTATCCTCAAATAGACTGTGTAAACCATAAAAGGTCTGAGTACAAACCCACAAAAACAAGAAGGCAGCATGACAGCCTGAGCTGAATGAACCTGGTGATGTGTGAGCTGTCATGGGGAAAACATGACCATGATCACAACTGGTTAGAATCACATCCCTACAGTGCAGAAGAAGGTCATTCGGCCCATCACTGCACTGACCCTGTACTCCCATAACTCAGCATTTACCAGGGTTAACCCAACCACCGAACCCGCACACTAGGGGACAATCTAGCGTGGCTAGTCCACCTAACCTGCACATTTTTGGACTCTGAAAGGATCACAGCTTACCTATAATGTCGCAAATTTGTGAATGAAGGATAAAAAAACTCAATGTTGAAACAATTTCACTGTTTTTGTTTTAAAAATAAAATCTAGGGAAAGCTGCTGCCACAAAGATTTCAGATTTTCTCTGGAGGAAGAGAATTCAAAACTCGCGCCACTGATCCGAGGGCACAGTGAGGTCACAGAGGGCTGGGACGTAGAAATGTAAAAAGTGTTGAGCAAGGTGGGGGTGAGAGAGGGGCAAAAAGGCTGTCTGTCACGGGGGAAGACAGGAGAGATTAAATTGCAGAAATGTTATTAGTTTTTCATGGCCACAAAGAATGGAGTTAGGGCTAGAAAAAACCACAAAAGATGTGCCTGGAGCCGGGTGTGTCGAAGACACAGAAACAAATTGAAACAAGAAATGCAAACAAATAGGGGCAGAGTTCACAGCCTGAAATTGCTCTTCTCAATGGTGAATCCAGAAAGCTGCAAACCTGTGTGTTTCAGTCTCAACCAACACAAACATGATGGGCCAAATAATACTGGCCAGTCAGCAATACCCACATCTCACAAATAAATTTTTAAAAATGGTCTTGGTCTGCGCTGGAATTTTCTGATGCTTTCGTTTTGAAATTTGGAGTTTGTTTCTGACGATGTTTATAACCTCTCAAATTGGGCTAAAATTTAACATTCTAGGGAAATGTAAAATAAATCAGCTTTGCTTCAAATACATCACTGTACCTTGTTGTATTTGTCCTGAGGGTTGAACAGCACCTGGAGCTCAGAAAGGACAATCTCAGGGTTGTGGGGGTGGGGATGGGGGGTGGTGGTGGGGGCAGAATGCCGAGTGGGGGCATTCGAATGGCAGCAACAGAGCTTCAGCCGGGACACATCCTTCAGGGTCTCACTGAGGGGGTCAGATGGCACTTTACTCTTTCACGTCTCTCTTCACTGACAGCCAAGCCACGGTATGGGTTAATCTTGCTGTGTGTAAGAAATGTGTCCCAGCTACTGTCTTCCATGGCTCACAGCTCCCAGACACGGAACAGAATTTCATTCCAACTGGGTTTAGAGTCAGGGGAAGTACAACGGTGAATGCTGGAAATGTGCTTCAAATTAGAGATTAGCGTAAATCAATGACCTGTTCCTGACTGGAAGTGAATCTGCAGGTTTGTGTTTCTGCTACACTGTTAAAGGTAAAACAATATTTGGTAAATGTATAACATAGAGATCAAAAGGACATGAGCAAGGGGAGCAGGTTTATGAGCAGCCTGTCTCTGCCTCTGCTGTAACCACACAGTATGCACCAGGGTGACGTGAGAGAAGGGCCTGGGTTAGACATTATACTTCACCAACAGTGAGTATACAGGAAGGGTTCAAAAATGTTAATTTTCATTTTCAATAACCGTGTGTAACATTTATTGGTCAGGAAGGGGTGTAACAGGAGTTTGTGCTGGCTGCAGGAAGGCTTTTCTTTCTGAAGGAGACTTTTTGGGGAAAATTTCTAAATGGCAAATCAAGCCAATCATCACTTCAAAATCTGACAGGATTTCTCAATTTATCAGGACCTGTGTATCATCTGTGGAATGTGGAAAACGAAATAACTGGGAAAGCACTGGGACAGATGCAACATGAATGGGAGACAGTAAACTGATGATGAAAAGAGCTTTATCCAGTCTCAGTTCCCGAATGACAGTGCTCCAGTCAGTGAACTCAGATGTGTTCTGTGTGTAGACAAGGTTTAAATTGATTGCTCAACGTGGAGAAAGACAAGGACACGGTCACCATGGAGAAACAGTGGAATTGTGGGAAATGTGGGAAGGGACTCAATTACCCATCTCAATTGGAGATTCACTCATTCAGTCACACCAGGGAGAAGCTGTTCCGCTGCCCCATGTTTGGGAAGGGATTTACATTACATTCAACGTTACATTCCCATCAAAGGTGTCACACTGGGGAGAAGCCATTAACCTGCTCTGTGAGTGGGAAAGGGATTAATTCTCTGTCCCAGCTGTTGGGGCACTAGCTGGTTCACATTGATGAGAGATAACAAGGCAAAGAGCTGGATGAACACAGCAGGCCAAGCAGCATCAGAGGAGCAGGAAAGCTGACATTTCGGATCTAGACCCTTCTTCAGAAATGGGGGAGGGGAAGGGGGATCCGAAATAAATAGTTAAAGAGGCCGGGATGGAGACAGTAGCGGTGAATGTAGGTGGGGAGGTAGGGAGGAGATAGGTCAGTCTGGGGAGGACGGACAGGTCAAGGGGGCAGGATGAGGTTAGTAGGTAGGAGATGGAGGTGCGTCGTGAGGTGGGAGGAGGGGATAGGTGGGAGGAAGGACAGGTTAGAGAGCTGGGCTGGTTTTGGGATGCAGTAGGGGGAAGGGAGGTTTTGAAGCTTGTGAAATCCACATTAATACCATTGGGTTGCTGGGTTCCCAAGCGGAATATGAAGTGCTGTTCCTGCAACCTTCGGGTGGCATCGTTCTGGCACTGCAGGAGGCCCAGGATGGACATATCATCTGAGGAATGGGAGGGGGAGTTGAAATGGTTCGCGACTGGGAGGTGCAGTTGTTTAGTGTGAACCGAGCATAGGTGTTCTGCAAAGCAGTCCCCAAGCCTCCGCTTGGTTTCCCCAATGTAGAGGAGGCCACAACGGGAACAGCGGATCCAGTATACCACATTGGCAGATGTGCAGGTGAACATCTGATTGAGGTGGAAAGTCTTCTTTGGGCCTGGGATGGAGGTGATGGGGGAAGTGTAAGGATAGGGGTAGCACTTCCTGCTGTTGCAGGGAAAAGTTCTGGGTGTGGCGGGGCTGGGGGGAGTGTGGAGTGGACAGGGCAGTCCCGGAGAGAGCGGTGCCTCTGGAAAGCAGATAAGGGTAAGGAGGGATTATATGTCTTCAGTGGTGGGGTCAGATTGCTGATGGCGGAAGTGTCAGAGGATGATGCGTTGGATTGGAGGTTGGTGGGGTGGTACATGAGGACGAGGGGGATTCTGTTTTGATTGTTATTGCCGGGAGGGGATGTGAGGGATGAGTTGCGGGAAATGAGGGAGACACGGTCGAGGGCATTCTCCACCACTGAAGGGGGGAAGTTGAGGTCCTTGAAAAACAAGGACATCTGAGATGTACGGGAGTGGAATGCCTCATCCTGGGAGCAGAAGCGTAGGAGCCGAAGGAATTGGGAATTAGGGATGGTGCTTTTGTAGGAAGGTGGGTGGGAGGAGGTATATTCTAGGTAGCTGTGGGAGTCAGTGGGCTTGAAATGGAAATCGGTTTCCAGGTGGTTGCCAGAGATGAAAACAGAGAGGCCCAGGAAGGAGAGAGAGGTGTCAGAGATGGTCCAGATGAGCTTAAGTTTGGGGTGTAAGGTGCTGGTGAAGTGGATGAACTGTTTGAGCTCCTCGTGGGAGCACAAGGCAGTGCTGATACAGTCATCAATGTTGTGGAAGAAGAGATGGGGTTTAGGTCTCACATTGATGAGAGGCTGTTTAACTGCTCTGATTGTGAGAAGAGCTTTAAAAGATAAACTGGGTCAAACACCAGCTTTTTCACACCAAGAAACAGCTTTGTGCTCTCACTGCTGGAGGTCATTTAGACACTCAAGGATCCTCATTAAATATCATTAGATTCAGACTGGGGAGAGGCCGCTTCCGTGCTCCCTGTGTAGGAAAGCATTCACTTGCCAATCTGACCTAAATTCCTATCAGCCTGTTCACATGGATAACAGCCATTTTGAATGTTCTGAATATACTCTGAATGTAAAAGCAGAGGACACTGCTGAGACACCAGTGAAGACACATCGGGGAAGAGGGTGTTCATTTGCTTCATGAGTGGGAAGCAACTCACTCAGTCATGTCACTTACAGACGTATCAGTGAGTTCAAAAGCGACTTTAGGGGATGGATTGTGTTGTTGCTGCTGTTAATTTCAACAGAGTTCATGCTGAGTTGTGTTTTATTTATGCTGATGTTGTTAATCCCAAATCTGGACTGGAACGTACGTACTCTATTGAATCAAAATGTATGAACGTAATTTGAAACAGTGTATCCTCAATTTCTGGAAGATACGGTGAGAATAAATGATGTCCTGTTGATGACTGCTGCATGTTTAGGCCTCTTCTCTTTTCAAACTCTGGATTCTTTCTGTCCCCAAACTTCGGTTACTCCTGTTGACCAGGGAGTGTCTCCCTTCATCTTGGTATCCAGCAAAGGTCCTGTGATCACTTAAAAACAAAACCCAATCTTTCCGTCACTTTCAGCGTCAAGACCTCATATGTGTCCCTCAGCAAACATTTTGTAAAGCTGTTGGGAAAATATGGTGCGACTTCAAAAATGAAATTCTCAATGTCAAAGACTGAAAAGTCAAATTTTCCACTCAAGATTTTAGCAGAGACAAAGAGCTTGGTGGTAAGTAGTGAGACTCCTGTTTGCATGCACTTACACCTCATTATTATCTATTCCCACCTGATTTATTTGCAATTTGATATTCTCCCGTGTGACAGTGAGAAACTTGGTGCTGATGATTTCCAGCATGAAAGTCTGACCAGGTAATTAGTCATCCTCGCCTGCTTCTGCATCCTCCATCTCGGCAGCGTTCCCCAACATCTCAGGATTCATGCTCCATGAGCAGTGATTTCCTGCATCTTCCTTCTTCTGAGGTTGACATTGGAAATGCACGAGCCTCCCATCACCTCCTGGCACATTGCTGAATCACTTAGAGAACTGTTCACCACTTCAATATGGAGCATACAGAATGAACTGGGTGAGAATGTGTGGAAGCTCAGAACTGATAGGGTCGACAGTATCACAAGGAACAAAAAGGAATGAAGGTTTGGGAGAATCATCTTGATTAAAGGGCTGAGATATGGCTCAAACTGCAATTGAGGAAACAGTTTCTCCCAAACTTGGAGTGGGCAGAGTAACTGGTTGTTCATGTCTGAGGACACAGGCTCAGTGAGTAATGTGAGAGCCTTCTGGGGTCAAACTACACTAATCAGACACTCAGAGACTGGGTTAAAGAAATCTGTAATCATGTGTCCTGCATGTGAAACCCATGCAGCGATCAACAATGTGTGATTCAATTCCTGGCCACAAACAACTTTAGCCATGTCATTGATCATCCCATGTTGATCACAGTCATCGCTGTGAAGCAGAAGTAATCTGAGGTCACCTTAGAATTGTCAACTGTAGGGATCAGAGATTTTTGTGAATGGAATCAAAGGTTATTTGGAGAATAGAGGAACAGACACGATCTTATTGAATGGCAGAGCAGGCTCAAGGGGCTGAATGGCCTACTTTTCCTAGTATGTATGTTTGCAGGTTGGCAGTAAGGACTTTGTCACCTGGTACCCAGGACCAGCCGTACAACACCATCAACTTAATGCAGCAAAGCAACTGACCAAGGGTGCTGAGTCAGCACATTCCAAAACCATAATTTGATCACCCAGAAAGTCAAGGGCACCAGATAGTTAGGAAATAACGGTGTCTACAATTTCCCCTCCAAGCCACACACCATTCTGACTTGGAAATGCATCATGTCTTTCACTGTTGTAGGCCAAATTTGCAAGCGTCATTGTTGAATCATCTATTTCAAATTGGAGACTAACTAACACATTTGATTAATTACAGGATGTCATCTTCAATTAAATGTTTGGCGCATAATTAATTTTATTACCTTACTTCAGTCAAAATAAATTGTAACTATTCAGAAGATAGAAACATAGAAGATAGGAGCATGAGGATGGCATTCAGCCCTTTGAGCTTGCCCCGCCATTCATCACAAGCATGGCTGATCATTCCAATCAATAGCCTAATCCTGCTTTCTCCCCATAATCTTTCATGCCATTTACGCCAAGTGCTATATCTAGCTGCCTCTTGAATATGTTCAATGTTTTAGCATCAACTACTTCAAGTGGCAACGAATTCCGCAGGCTCACGACTTTTTGGGTGAAGAAATGTCTCCCCATCTCCGTCTACCCCGAATCCATAAGACCATAAGACATAGGAGTAGAAGTAAGGCCATTCGGCCCATCATGTCCACTCCGCCATTTAAATCATGGCTGATGGGCATTTCAACTCCACTTCCCTGTACTCTCCCCACAGTCCTTGACTCCTTGTGAAATCAATAATTTGTTGATCTCTGCCTTGAAGGCATCTAACGTCATAAGACCATAAGACATAGGAGAATCCTCAGACTGTGGCCCCTGATTGAACACACCTACCATCAGGAACACCCTCCCTGCAATTATCCTGTCCAGTCCTGTTAGAAATTTATATGTCTGCATGAAATTGCCCCTCATTCATCTGAGCTTCAGCGAAAACAATCCTAACCTAGTCAATATCGCCTCATATGTCAGTTGGCCTGGTAAACCTTCATTGCACTCCATTGAGAGCAAGAGAACGCTTCTTAAGAAAAGGAGACCAAAACTGCACTCAATATTCTAGGTGTAGTGTCACCAATGCCTGTATAACTGCGACAACACATACCTGCTCTTCATCAAGTTCTATTAAAATTCATTACCCAAGCCATCTTACTGGTATCTGAAGACATCTGCTTATTTCCCCTATTAGTCCCAATGCCTCAAGCAGTGGCCAGGCTATCAAATGCAGTTTTATTGAAATATTCATAGACAAATATACAAAAATCTCCAAGACAAGCTTTCTAGTTATTACTCTAACCTAAACTTTTCTTGCACTGGAATCTCCATCAGCAAAAAGATTGAATTTAATCCCTTTCGACCCCTCCACCATTCAATGCAAACAGGGCTGATCGTTATTCCAGAGATAATGGGAAGTGCAGATGCTGGAGAATCCAAGATAGCAAAGTGTGAAGCTGGATGAACGCAGCAGGCCAAACAGCATCTCAGGAGCATAAGAGCTGACATTTCGGGCCTAGACCCTTCATCAGACCCTTCTCTGACGAAGGGTCTAGGCTCGAAACGTCAGCTCTTGTGCTCCTGAGATGCTGTTTGGCCTGCTGTGTTCATCCTGATCCTTATTCCAAATTGCTCCAAGCTTTTTACAAAAATCTAACACTGCAGTTTTAAAATGTATAATTGGTCCTCATTATCCAAAACCTGTTGGAGCAAATTCTACGTTTTAATTCTTCATATTGCTGTCACGCTGGTATTTCTGTCATCAGCTCAATGCACTCTCCCAATGACGCTAAATGTCAGCTCCAAGAAGGCAGCACACCTTTCAATTCACCACTTTACAGTTTTCTGGATTCACCATCGAGACTAACAATTAGTGTGTGAATGCTGCCCCCTATTCTGTCCTCTTTCTTTGTTTCAATTTGTTTCTTTGTCAGCTGCATACCTGCTCTAGCCACATCTTTTCTTTATTTCTTTCACAGCCCTAATTCCATTCCCCGTGGCTAATTAATGTGATGTTCCCTGGTGGTGTAGTGGTTAGGATTTGGTGCTCTCACAGCAATTTCCAAGGTTAAACCTCATTCAGGGATTTGTTGTACTTGTACAAACTGATAAATGCCCAGGAATTCCTCACAGTGACAACAGCATAAACAGTGTAACTCTATCTGAATCACTGCAGGTTTTACATCAGAGATGAAATCAACACGCTGGGCCGGGAACAAATCACATATTTGTCCGCACCTGAGTATGTAGCTGCTCCTAAATACTGGCCACAGGACTATGTAAGCCCTGCTCCTTCTTGAAACACACAAGATTCTTAGGAGCTTGACAGATTCTGGTCAAAGTTGTTTCCCCTTCTGGGACAATCATAGAACAGAAAATAGAATTTCAGAACTAGGTTCACACATTTCAGACAGAGCTGAGGAGGTATTTCTTCTCTCTGAGAGTTATGAATCTGTGGAATTCTTGACTGCAGACAGCTCTCGAGACTGGCACATTAAGTCAGATTTCTAATCAGTAAGGGACTCTAGCGGGGAAAGTCAGGACAACGGTGTTGAGAATTACCAGATCATCCATAATCTAATTGAACAAACCATGACTCAAAGCCTGAAAATACATTTCACTGGAGTGGCTGACGGTGAGTAAAATAACAGAAAGTTCCAGCACAGATAGAAGGGCATACTGAAGCAACTACCTGAGAACAAATGTGTTTCTTTTTTGCCAGTGAAATTCACCTAATCTCAAAGTGGGGGCCACTGAAGTGCAGCAGTGATGGTGATGTCCCTGTTAACACCACAACTCTGCAGCATGTGAACACTAGCAGGTCAATAGTGTAATGAGTAACACACCTGACTGCAGATCTTAGGTTTGTAGGTTCAACACCTACCTGCCTTGAGTGCAGTTTGCAGCTTTCCCATCAGGAAATGCCACTGAGAACATCAGAGTCCTGAAGTTGGGTGTTGGGAATTGAAAGTTGCACATGAGCAGCTTATGGGATGATTTCACCTTCCCTTTCTCTGAGACTGCTGGGACATTGACTCTGGCATTCTTGATGATGTTTACTCATCTGAGACATTGAAAGGATTCTTGTTTCTGCATATCAGGAATTCAAATCTCATCTTCGCTAGAGCATAGTGAGAAAACTGATATGAGAACTAACTCTGTTCTCGGATTTGTAATATACAGGAGAGCTTGTTAAGGACAGAACTTGGTAGTATTTTCTGTTAATTTGATTCAACAGACAGCAAAATCAGGCACATTGTGTGATCTGATTAGACTGTGGTGATCCAGGGAGTCCTGGGGATTGAGAGTCAGTGCACTCCCCCCCAAATGGGGAGGTGATGGCCTCGTGGTATTATCGCTGGACTGTTAACCCAGTGACCCAGAGAATGTTCTGGGGCCTGGGTTTGAATCCCACTGTGGCCCATGGTGGAATGTGAATTCAATAAATATCTGGAATTAAGAAGCGAATGATGACAGTGAATCCATAGCCAACTGTCAGGAATACCCATCTGGTTCACTACTGTCCTTTTAGGAAGGAAATTGCCATCCTTCCTGGTCTGGCCTACATATGACTCCAAACCCACAGCAATGTGGTTGACTCTGAACTGTTTAGGGATGGACAATAAATGCTGCCGAGTCAGCGACACCCTCATCCTGTGGAAATACATTTCTAAGTGTCTTTTAAACAGTGTAACTGTGCTGACATCCACTACTTCCTCAGGAAGATCATTCTCTACATTAGAAAACGTGTTTTATTTTAATTTGTCTCCACTCACCTTAAAAATACACCCTCTTGTCTTGAAACCCCCATCCTTGGAAAATGGCACCTACCATTAATCCTGATTTTATAAACCCAATAAGGTCACCCCTCAACCTCCAATGCACCAGAGAAAGCAGTCCCGGCCTATCCAGTCTTCCTTTGTAACTCACATTCCATGCTAGCAACATCCTGGTAAATCTCTTCTGAACCCTCCCTAGTTTAATGACACTCTATTTTTTTCCTGTTCTTTAGAATCATTCTTTGTTCACGCAAATTTGTACAATCTTCTGATCTACCACTGACTTTCGTAAATGTGTGCAGTGTTTCTTTAAATTTGGAAGTATTCTTAACTTCATTATTTAGTCACTTTCTGACTGGGATACATTGTTGCTAAGAGTTGGTGAATGTCTTCTTGAAGGTCTGTCACTATACTGCTACAGTCAAACCCAGTTTCTCAATAGTGTCACACTTACCTGTATTTAGATTTCAAATGCTGTTCTTAGAAATGTAAGAAAATCCCCAAACCTGCCTTACGTGGAGTCACATTTTCATGCTCCGAACCAAGGACCAAATAAGAAGAGAATACGTATGAGCTGTGGCTATCACCTGGAACAAACTGTCCAGGTAACTTTCTCCCTGATATTTTTAAGCGTTTGTATAATAACATCTAATTCACTGATTATGGGCTGAGGTTCCTCTAGCCGCAGACACTTATTGAAGATATATCAGTCTGGGATCACACCAGTCTCCAGGAGTTCCCACATCCTGAGGTCACAACACATCACCTTCCCTACCACCTGATTGGGCTTTAAAAACTAATTATTTTATTTAAAATAAGTAAAATTTACTGCATCTACTTATGTTCTTCTTATTTATTATGGGTGTAATTAAGCCTGGGGAGGAAATCCACCAAATAATTATAGAATGGGATTAACTTGGTCACACAGCACCACAAACAAACAAGGAGACAGACAGTTCTGACATTTCAAGAGTGTAAAACCACTAATTCAATTTTTCTTCCTTCACATGTACAAATTTTGAAACTTTAAAGCGTTCCTTCCATATTCAACACATTTAAACTGAAGAAAGGTTATTTTAAATGGGTTGAAAATGAACAGTAATTCAGTTAATTCTTCTACATTCTTCATGGTTCTCATGGCCCCACTAAAAACATCTCATTGATTTCAGTCTGTTCCTGCACACAATGTGTGGAGAATTCAAAGCAGACAAGGAAGATGAAAGCAAGAGACTGGAGTGGAGAAATGAAATTGTATAAATGCTCTAATATTTGGATTTCAGCCAACGAGGGCCAAGATTAACAGATTCACTACAAGGACAGGTTTAAAAAAGATCCAGCGGAGCACCAAGGTCCCAAGAGCAAGCGCTGCTGCTGCTGCATGCACACCTCAGAGTTCAACACAGCAAGGGAAATGAGCAGCAACACTCTCAGGGAACAAAGAGGGTGTTGGGTGAACAGGACCAGAATTCCCGCTCATTTTCATTCCGGTTGTGCAGGCCTCCAGGGATGGTGCACGCTCATGACTTCCAAAACTGGAAGTCAATGCCTCAGTCAGACCACTTAAGCTTGGAGTGACTGCACTCACACAGTTTAGTGGGAATGTCAACAGGAATGGCAGAACACAGATTTTGGGAGACCTCACATTTCCACACGGGTCTGGGGTGAACGTGAGAAGGTGATCAGGAATGCATTGCAATTATCAAGTTTAACATGGGCACAGACAAGGATTTCAGGATCAGATGAGCTGGGCTGAGGTGGAGATGGCTGACTTTATGGAAATTAGAAGATCTGGTGTGAGTGAAAGGATGGTTTTGTGATTGAAAATTCACCTTCAGGTCAAATCTGTGACTGAGACTATGAGCAGTGTAATTCAGCCTTACTCTCAGGAAAGAGTTACAGGTTCAGAGTTTGAGAATGGAATGTGTAGCAGTCACTGAAGACAATGGATTGTTCTTCCAAATGTTTCCCTGGAGGACATTTCAGCTTTTCCAGTATCAGGTATGGGATCATTGAATAACAATAGAGGAATGGGCAGGGCTGGTGATGAGTTAGAACGGGTAGTTGTCAGTGACCATGTGAAAACTAACAAAATGCTTCTGGATGATGTTAAAAAGTAGCAGCGTGTAGGTGAGAAATAGGAGGGACCAAGAACAGCTCTTTGGTGAACACCAAGTTCAAGTCTTTGCAAATACCATGAAATCCAGGCTTTTCAATAAAAAAATTGGGAAGATGAAATTTTAAGGGACAGTGAACTTTAACATTATTAGCAAATATATTTAGTGAGAATAGGTCAGTGGAACAAACATGGGCCTCGTGGGCAAGACAAGCTCTGACAGGAGAGAAACTGGAGAAAGCTGGGAATCCAGGGTCAAGCTAGAAGCACTCGACAAGCAGTTTGATCCAATGAGCTCGTGGAAGGGAGGGGAGCAGCAGAGGCAGGCAATCAGATTGTCTCAAATGTACTGGGGTCTCAGCTCCTTGAACATCTCACCCGCGTCATGAGGAGAAAGAGGGAGAGCCTTCAAAAGGGACTCACTTGTGTTTGAGCTACGAAAAAGACTCAACACACTGGGTTTAACACTAAGCTAATTCATGTGTGTTTTTATTCTGAATATTTGCATTTAAAACTTCTGGAATTTATTAACACCAGTAGAAAAAAGACAAAATGAGAAAATGAACGTGTCTAGCATCTGATTAACAGGAAATCCAACTCCTGTAATCACTAATGAACTCACTGGCGCCTCAGAAGGTGGAAGGTCTGAGTGAATCTTCTCATGCTCAGACCAAGTGAACAGCTTCCCTATTCTGTGAACACACTGATGCACAGTGAGACAGACGATTGCCTGAGGCCAGTCCTGCAATAAGAGCACCTGAATGGTCTTTCCTCTGTGAGTAAATACATTGGCCGAAAATCAGACCCATTTTCCAGAGCAATTTTCCCAGTCTGGGCAGAGGCAACTGATCAGATGGTCTTCATCTCAGTGACAATGGAGCTTTCATACTTCTTGTTAAAGGTGAGGATGGAGGGGAGTGGGACAGCAATTGAAAGGGAATCCCCTGTGTTAGAGACAATAAGAAGATGAAACACTGTGTTTTACACAAAACTGGTTTATTTGATACGTATCTACATTAACATATACCTGAACAGGTGGTTACTAATATCAGCAGAAACAGATCACAATGAACCTGGTTAATTCCTGAACGCGGTTAATAGTAAAGCCCAATCACTGCAGTTTCTTGTGAACTCTCTGGTCACTCAGCAGATATGACACCTGTGTGATTCCCTTCCCACAGCTGGGGCAGGTGAATGGTCACTGCACAGTGTGAATGTGCTGGTGCCTCAGCAGATGGGGTGACTGACTGACTTCCCTCCCACGGTCAGAGCAGGTAAAGGGCTTCTCCCTAATGTGAACATAATGGTATACAGTGAGCCGAGATGATCACTGAAATGCTGTCCCACAGTCAGAACACCCAAACAGTCTCTTTCAGTGTGAGCACATTGATGGAGCATTAGTTCCCCAGACCTTTCATAGCACTTCCTGCAGACTGGGCATTTAAAAGGTCACTCATCAGTGTGAACTTGCCGGTGTGTCACCAGGTTTGAAGAATTGATAAATCTCTTTCCACACTCTGTGGGGGTGAACAGCCTCTTGCCACACTCTGGTGTGTCAGCAGGGTGGATGATTTGAGTGAGTCTCTCTCCACACTCAGAACAGGTGAATGGCCTCTTCCTGGTGTAACTACACTGATGATTTTTCAGTATTGATGGATGAAAGAAGTCTTTACCACAATCCCCTCATCTCCATGGCTTCTAATCATTATGAGTGTGTTTACATTCTGATAAGCCAGCTGATTGATTGAAGCCTTACCCAAAAACAGAACCAGTTTCTCCCCACTGGGAACAGTGCTTTCTCCTTCCATGTCCAATATTCTGTTGTATTCAGGTTGTGATACGTTTGGTAACTCTCTCAGATCCTGAGTGACGGTTGGTTTCAGTTTGTTAACTGCAAAATCTCCTCTTCTGAAAACCGTGTTCAGCTGATTTGGACGAAACAAGGAGAGTGAGACAGAAACCAAAAAATCAAAATGGTAGGTTATAAAATGTGAACTGGATGAATCTTGTAATTTGCAGAGTAGAAGTTGATAGCAGAGCACTAAAAACAATTTCTGACTGTTAACAATTCTGTGAGAATATCAAGTTGGGAAAGCAAAAGCACACGGTCAGGGGATAGGCAGTGGTGGAAGTCTAATTTAGGCACAATTAGCAGATGTAACAGTAAAACACAAAACAGAGCTAAAATGCAGGGACAGAAGTTATACAATCGCAGAGAGAAGATCTAGGAGGGTAGAGATGAAATACAGCAATGGTGAACATGAATTCAGAGCCAGATTAAAGGAGTCACATCAGCCCTGGACCATGCAATCTCTCACAGATAACAGAACACAGCAGTACCAGCTCAAAATTTGCTGAATAGTCCATAATGCTCAGCTCTGAAACAATTTCACTGCTTCCTATATTACAGTCTCCTGCTGGAACTTGCGACTGGAAATATGTCAGAGCACTGTAAACAGAGGATCTAATTCAACACATTACCCTGTTATCCATGGGTTTTTACTTTTGACCAGTTTGCCGTGTGGGATTTTGTCAAATATCCTAACAAAATCTATGAAAACAATATCCACTTCACTACCCACACTGAGACTCCTTACCAATTTCTCAAAGAATTCAGTCAAATTGCTTAAGTATGACCTTCCCTCATCAAAGCAATGCTGACTATCCCGGACAAGTTCATGCATTTCTAATTGACATTTTCTCTGATCTCTCAGGATTGATTCTTACAGTTTGCCCACCACCAAAGTAAGATTGACTGGCCTATAGTTGTATGGCATTTCCTTTGTACTTGTTTTAAACAACAACAGCACATTTGCATTCCTCCAGCCCCTTGGCACCTCACCTGAGTCAAGTGAAGATTGAAAATTAATCCTCACAACATCTGCTATTTCCTTCAACACGCCAGGGAACTATCTATCTGGGCCTGGTGACTCATCCACTTTCAATGATTCCAGCTCCTCTAACACTACCTCTCTCTATTTTGTCTTGTATTTCCCACCACACCTTTTGGATTACTTTATCCACATCATTCCTTTCTTAGTGTGTGTAGCAGGGGGAGGTGGTGGTGTGGGGAGCAGGGCCCTGCAGTGGGTATGCCTAAACCAAACAGTGCCTCAGACTCTGTCTTGTTTTGCAAGAGGGAAATGAAGCAAAAGTGAGGGAACATCACCCACTTCCCGCTTTGGGAAATGCTTTAAAGTGTTGTCAACAAGTGACATCATCTCCAAATCTGACTTGAAACCAAGACAACAACTGGAGCTTCTTCTTGATTCATGGTCAGTGATAACTTTTGTCCCTCACTCAGCAACACAAGAAATTGCTGTTTGCCTGCAGCAAGAATAATGTTTCTTTGTTTTGGAGACCAAACTTGCTCATAGATTTCAATGCGGCCTCACAAAACCCAACACAGCTGCTGTAAGAGCACCTTGCTGCCATACTCAAACCTTTTTGAAATGAAGGAGAAAGTTCCATTTGCCTTCCTAACTGCTTGCTGCACCTACAAGCTTGTATTGAATGACTGGTGTACAAGCACACCCAGGTCCCTTTGTACATGAACATTTCCAAATCGACCACCACTTGAATTATACTCTGCCATTCTGAATTTGGTACCAAAGTGGATAACTTCACACTGATGCTGCATCTGCTATGCATTTGCTACTCACTCAAATCATCTAAATTACTCTGAAGTCTCTTTATGTCCCGTTCACTCACAATCCCTCTTCTTTTGTGTCAACAAACCTAGAAATAGTACATTGGATTCGCACATACAAATCATTGATGTACACTTTGAACACATGAGGTCCAAGGGTCTTTGTGGCGTCCCAATTGTCAAAGCCTTAGACACTGAAAAAAGATCATTTATTTCTACTGTTTCCTGTCTGCCAACCAATTCACAATCTACACCAGTAAATTCCCAACAATCTTATGAACTTTGATTTTGCACACTAACCTCTTAAGCGGAACTTGATCAGCAGCTTTGAGAAAATCCAAATGACCCCATCCACCGGGTTCTATCAGTTACATTTTCAAAAAAAAACTTTTGTAGATTTGTCTAACATGATTTACCCATCCGAAATTGACAGGCTTCAGGTCCAGTCGAAACGCTGACTTGCCTGGTCCCCAGCATAATAGGCAGTCAAAGATTATAGACATGGCCCATGGCAGCTCTTTCTCCACAGCACCTGAGATGGGCAATAAATGCTGCTCCAGGCAGCACTGGCCACATCTCACCAACAAACATTTCATAACAAACAATCTAAGGCCCGCTGTTCAGACCCATCCTTACTTTCAAATTCCTCCATGGTCTTTCCTTTTTGTTTCCACATGGTCCATACCTTTCCCCACAGACAGAACAGGCAAACCATAAACAGACAGAACAGTCAGAGGCTGATCATGGTCACCTTCTGATTCAGCAATTGCCGCCGGAGGGAGGGGGAGGGGCAGATCCCGAGCAGCTTCTCGCTCTGATTCGAGCCGCCCGCTGGTTGCCCCGGCAACCCTGGCAGCAGGAGGGGAACAATAGGTGGGGGCGGCGCTCCCGTGTCCACGTGCCTGAAACCTGAGGCATCACCACGGAGCACAGCAATTCCTATTGGCTGCTTCAGTCCTGGGCTCACAATGCAGATGTTGTCTTTCCAGTGAAACCTCCTCCTCTGTGCAACATCTGGGAGCAAAGCAATGTCTCCTCCCTTTCCATTTCTTTAGTCTTTCTGGGTGGTAGGGTCGGGAAACTGTTCACTTGCAGCAAAGGAAGGGAGAGGGATTGAATCCAGGGAGGGTGCCTACTCTGCAAATGTTGGTTCTGGTACGTCTCTTAAATTTACTGTCATCATTTGCTCTCTTAGCTTTACACATTTGTTTTCCTGCTAAAATGGTGGCCTCTTTCCTCATGTTCATGTTTGCATGATTTCTGTTAGAGATGATCAAGATTTAGGGGACAGCAAATTGATTAGCAATAAAAGCCAAAATGTGATTTTCGTTCCTCACAATTTGCAGCACCATACATTAGAGACTCTCATTTGAGGTCTGACTATGGAGTCAGCAACATGTAGCAAAATTGTCTTACAGCCAAAATCCCCATTTACAATCCAGGACTATGTCATGGTGTATGTTGATGGGAAAAGGAAATAGCCTTCCTCCCCTGGCTAGTCAACTAATCACAAACTGTTTGATTAACAAATGAATTCAAGGACTGGATAACTCGTCCATGTATTGCTATTCACTAATCTAGATCAAATTCCATTTACCACTGATCAGCCGGTCTGTAAACTAAGGCTATCCATCTCATTATTTACCATCTATTACTTTTGCATCATCTGAACTAACTGATCAACCTTCATACATTCAAATCTAAGGCATTTACCTAAAACAAAAATAAGGGCCCAACATTGGCCACTCTGCCACACCAATGTGCACAGATTTGCGGTTAGAAACAAAACAAAACCCACCTCTCTGCTTCCTGAACCTCAGCCAATTGTGGATCCAATTTGCCAAATTTCAATGGATTCTATGCGCACTTAGCTTTGCTTTCAGTCTCCCAAAAGTCTTGCTGATGTCAAAGAGATTAAATAAAAGTATTGGGAACAAAAACAAAGTTGCTGGAAAAGCTCAGCACTTCTGGCAGCAACCGCGAAGGAGAAAACAGAGTTAACGTTTTGAGTCCGGTGGCCCTTCAGAAGGGTCCCTTTGTGGTTAGTGGGGAATTAAGAACCTTGCAAGCACCCTGCTATTTCATCCTAACATCACAGGAGACATTTCACTTGACCTTGGATACTGATCTGCATTTAAACCTTCCAGACTGCTTAGTACTTCCTTTCTCTCTCTGTGATAGTTTCTTTACATTCTATCACAGACCTTCTCCCTGATTCATCTATTTCACTAGTGAGCACTGACACAAAGTATTCATTTCGACCCAGGCCAACACTCTCTAGTTCTACGCACAGATACCTCTGTGGTCCTTAATGGGCCTTACACATTCCCCCTTATCCTTTAACCATATGTCTACCTGTAAATCAACAGAGCATTTTGCTTCATTTCACTTGGCAGTATCAATTCATATTTCCCTTAGCGCTCTCCTTATCTCTCCATTTATGTTCCCTCTTGCACATGTACCTGAAAGTATCTGCTTCCTGTGCACTATGGCCAAATCATATCTTATTAAAATCAACCAAGTTAGAACTTTGATTACAGGTCCATCCTTGTCCTTTTCCATAACAATCCCAAATCTTTTCAAAAGAGTTCTGATAACTGCCTGCAAAATTCTCCCCGCTAATACTTCAAGCACTTGTCCGCGTTGGTTGTCTGAAGTTAGGTCCCCTCTTTCCTCATTGGGGGGTTCTACATCCTGGCTTCAAAAACTCGATCCGAAACTTGAGCTCTGATTTCTCTCCAAGATGCTGCCAGATCTGCAGAATGTTGTCAACAATTTCTTTTTTGTTTCTGATTTACAGCATCCCAGTTCTTTCCGTGTTTATTTTATACATCTCAATAGTTCCGGAAGTGTTATGAACATTTGTAGCTCGACTAGGCTGCCAGGCAGTGAGTTTCAGTTTCCCCCCATTATCTGAGTGAAAAAAATCCGCTCAACTCATCAAAACTTCCCGCCGCTTACCATCAATCCATGTCGCCCGATACTGATTCCACCACTAAGCAGAAAGATTTGTTCTTGTTTTCTCTATTTCCCTCATAAATTTATACATTTCAATCATGTCCCCCCTTCGTCTACAACAAAACGGAAGTTGCTGGAAAAGTTCAGCAGGTCTGGCAGCATCTGGGAAGAAGAGATAGCGTTTCGGGTCCGATGACCCTTCCTCGGTCTGTTCTGCTGGAAAGAAACTAACCCCAGTCTGTGAGGGCTGTATGGTCCCTGCTGACAACATTAGAATCTGTCCTGCTGGGCAGAATGATCTGTCATTACCTCAAATACTAAACCGTCTTCTGTGAACCGAAACCAGCGCCGAGATTGACCACAGCCCCGCATCCGCCAGAACTCACTGAGCCAGCAGCGTGTAACTGGGGATTGGGAGAAAGGGGATGAGAGAGGGTTGGCGATATGATCTAACACACAGTGAGCTCCAGTTCACCTACATTACCGGGAAACCGACAGAGTTCTAAACACTCACCAACTCGACTGCAGGGAAACATTCACCAAGAAAAGGCGGAGCAGAGGCTGTTTCTGGACTGAAAAACACCCCCTACCTGTCAATCACAAATTTAGTCCCGCCCACTTCACAGAACTTGCAGTTTCCGGAAACTGAACTCAGACCTGCCCAAAAGCGGGGCGGTCCAAGGCGAGTACCACAGGGAGCCTCGCTGTGCTGTCCCCATTCTCTGACCCAGTTACGTGTCTTTATCCCGCGATTCCCAATCCAGTGTCTCCCACTTTTCGCTGTTGACCCTGTATCCCGGGATAACCAACAAATTCCCTCCCCATTCCCCTGGTTATCTTGTAGTGTGTGTGTCAGACTGTGTCCCGCCTTGCTGAGTGTCTCTTGCATTTCACTGTTAGTCTTTCAGCTTCGAACCATCAGCAGTGTTTTTTCGTTCTATAATCCTATCACACGGATTAAACATTATTAACAATTCAATTCATTGCTCCATATGTGTTTTATAGCTTCCTTGAAATTGTGTTCAATTTTCGAGGGATTTTTCAGTTGGGGGAGGATTTAAATGTAATTGCAATGTAACCTGTTCCTCCGATTCGATCACGGCTGCTGGCACTGATGAAATCCTCACAAAACATCAATGGAAGGACTGCATCCACTGTACATCTGACAATGTGGTATACTGCATCCACTGTACCCGGTGTGGCTACCTCTACATTGGGGAAACCAAGCGGAGGCTTGGGGACCGCTTTGCAGAATACCTCCGCTCAGTTCGCAACAAACAACTGCACCTCCCAGTCGCAAACCATTTCCACTCCCCCTCCCATTCTTCAGATGACATGTCCATCATGGGCCTCCTGCAGTGCCACAATGATGCCACCTGAAGATTGCAGGAACAGCAACTCATATTCCGCCTGGGAACCCTAATGGTATCAATGTGGACTTCACCAGTTTCAAAATCTCCCCTTCCCCCACCGCATCCCTAAACCAGCCCAGTTCGTCCCCTCCCCCCACTGCACCACACAACCAGCCCAGCTCTTCCCCTCCACCCACTGCATCCCAAAACCAGTCCAACCTGTCTCTGCCTCCCTAACCTGTTCTTCCTCTCACCCATCCCTTCCTCCCACCCCAAGCCGCACCCCTTTCTACCTACTAACCTCATCCCACCTCCTTGACCTGTCCGTCTTCCCTGGACTGACCTATCCCCTCCCCACCTCCCCACCTATACTCTCCTCTCCACCTATCTTCTTTTCTTTCCATCTTTGGTCCGCCTCCCCCTCTCTCCCTATTTATTCCAGAACCCTCACCCCATCCCCCTCTCTGATGAAGGGTCTAGGCCCGAAACATCAGCTTTTGTGCTCCTGAGATGCTGCTTGGCCTGCTGTGTTCATCCAGCCTCACATTTTATTATCAATGGAAGGAAGGTGCGTGGAAGGTGGAAGACAGAAGGAGAACAGATATCATGTGGTCAGTTTAGTTATAGATTTCAATGTTCCTCCAGGCTGTAAAGTGACAAAGTGGCGAAAAAGAAAACAAAAAGAAAACAGAAAGAGATATGCAACCAGACAGCAGATGAGATAAAAAAATTATTCAAAATATTAGGTGGTTGATACCCTGCTGATGGAGATAGATCATTTTCTGCCTTGTATGTCTGGGCATTATTATCAACATCTGATTAAAATAAGAACTGGAGCAGAACAACAATTGTAATACACAGAAATAAAGTCAATTTGACAAGCGAGTCACTAACCCTCCAACTCTGGCAACATCCTTGTCAATCCTCAGCCCTTTCACTACATCCTTCCTATAGCAGTGAGACCAGAACTGCACACCATTCAGTCATGACAGAATGGCACAATTCTGTTCGGATGCATTATGGTCTTGTGATCTGAACACTCAGCAAAACCAGCACAGTTTGAATTGGCATATTAAAATGGGAAATGGCATAGCAGCAAAGTAGTAGACTAATGGTCACTGTTTCAGGTCAATCTCTTCAGAATGAACATTTCCCATTCTGTCGAACATCCTCCCCACTCATCCACAATCACAGCCTGCCTGGACTGGCAATAAGCATTATCTTCTTTTGTGATTACACTTGTCAGGCAGGAGCAGGCTTGGCAGCAGAGCTGGGCTGTAAAGCAACAATCAACTTTATTGAGACAGAGTCAGTAGAAGGTGATCTGCTGTCAGGCAAACTGCAGTGATAAATGCAGACAACAACTTACACTCAAACAGTTGTACTGTTCCTGTCAGTGGCTAAACAACAGTGTTAAAAGGACTTCTGATAGTTTTTGCAGCCTTGATCTTCAAAGTGTCTGTCTTGGGCCTTCATCTTCTGACTCTGGTTGGTCTCCACTGCACAGACACAGATCTATTTTATCCTTGTTCTTATCTGATTAACTCCCCACTGTGCCCAGTCACAGTTCATATAAGCAACACTGACCTTAGTCAACCTCGTGATCTTCTGCATATTTATGCCTGTGCTGTTTTCCTCTTAACTCAGGGCTGCTACATCTATAATCCTTTATTTCACCAGCACTTCTGTACTCACTGACAAAAGAACTGCAAGAGCTTTCTTTAACTGTTACCTACACAAAACAGTTTCAAATCTGACAAAGTCTCAGCATGTCTAACTTGGCATCTTTTTGAACTTTTACTTTTTATGTTTTGTTTATCTACTGTACTGCATGTCCATGAAGACCTCACCAACCTTTACAGATGCACCATAGAAAGCATCCTATCTGGGTGCATAATGGCCTGGTGCAACGACTGCTCAGCCCAAGGCCATAAGAAACTGCAGAAAGTTGTGTGCACAGCACGAATCATCACAGAAGCCAAACTCTTATCCAGAGAATACAAGGTGTAGAGCTGGATGAACACAGCAGGCCAAGCAGCATCATACGAGCAGGAAAGCTGACATTTCGGGTCTAGACCCTTCTTCAGAAATGGGGGAGGGAAAGGGAGTTCTGAAATAAATAGGGAGAGAGGGGGAGGCGGATTGAAGATGGATAGAGGAGATGATAGGTGGAGAGGAGACAGGTCAAAGAGGTGGGGATGGAGCCTGTAAAGGTGAGTATAGGTGGGGAGATAGGGAGGAGATAAGTCAGTCCAGGGAGGATGGACAGGGCAAGGGGGCAGGATGAGGTTAGTATGGAGGAGATGGGGGTGGGGCTTGAGGTGGGAGGAGGGGATAGGTGGGAGGAAGGACAGGTTAGGGAGGCAGGGACGAGCTGGGCTGGTTTTGGGATGCAGTGGAGGGTGGGGAGATTTTGAAGCTGGTGAAGTCCACATTGATACGTTTTGGGCTGCAGGGTTCCCAAGCGGAATATGAGTTGCTGTTCCTGCAACCTTCGGGTGGCATCGTTGTGGCACTGCGGGAGGCCCAGGATGGACATGTCGTCTGAGGAATGGGAGGGGGAGTTAAAATGGTTTGCAACTGGAAGGTGCAGTTGTAAAGTGCGAACCAAGCGTAAGTGTTCTGCAAAACAGTCCCTAAGCCTCCGCTTGGTTTCCCCAATGTAGAGGAGGCCACAACGGCAACAGCCTCCTATCCATGGACTTCATTTACACTTCTCTTTGCCGCAGAAAGGCTGCCAACATCATCAATGACCCGTCCCATCTCGGTAATGCTCTCATCCAACTTCTTCCATTGGGCAGAAGATTGAACACACCCATCAAGGGGTTCAAGAACAGCTTCTTCTCTGCCATTATTCGACTGATGAATGGACTCTGTAACTCCAAATAGTGTTGATCTTGCTTTGCACACCTCCTATGCAGGCATAACCTTGCATGCCTTGCTCTGTCTAAGCACACACTTTGATCTGTAAATCATTGTTTGCTATGATCTGCCTGCACCACTCTCAAAAACACTTCACTGTACTTCAGTACACGAGACAACATAAATCAAAATCAAAACATTCTAATGGCAATCGATGATAGCTTTCAATAATCTTCAAAGTCAATGTTGAAACTCATCTTGTTGCTGACTTCATAAAATTGCAGGATGAAACCAGTGCAAGAGTGACCTGGCCCTCCAGATCTGAGCATGGATAAGGGTTAGAAGTGGTTCTAAAAAGGCATTTCAGGTGACTATTCAAAAAGGAAACTGAAAATTTTGTCAAGTGTCCCAAACCCCCGGCCTGTCCAAATTTGTACGGACGCACACTTACTCAATTCCAGTTTGTACTCCACATGCTGCCTATTGCTTTGACCTGGTGCTCCTGTAAGTTTCAGCAAAGGTGCAGACAGTCTTCTCAAATCTTTGCTCTCATCGCTCAGATGCTTTTGGTCTTCACTCAGAGTTTCAGGGCACCACATGGTCCTGGAAAAGAATCCCACTTCTCCTTGTGCAGGGGCAGACAGAGTTATTGTGGGGCAAAGTGTTGTGATGGGAGATAGAGGTGGTATGTTAGGTGCTCCCTTGGTTTTGCAGTGAAAATAGTGAGAAGAGGAGAGCGTTTTATGTGACATTCCTTGCTCCCTGTCTCCTCTTCTGTAGCAGCATCCCAACAATACCATGACTCTGAGGTAGAGGCGATTACTGACATTTTGCAAGCCCATCGATACAAATATTGATCAGCCTGATTAAGGCATCAGAAATCTTCTGTACCTTTGTGGTCATGACTTGTAATGGATTGAGTGCAGAGTAATGCCTTAAGCTCCATGCGACATCCGTACTCTCTAATGACAGTCTCTGAAACCTTTGCCGTCATGAAGGCCATATGTGTTTTTTGCACTCCTGCAATTCCCCTTTCCAGATATTTTTCTGACCCACCCCACTTACAACACTCCAGGGTTAGAGCTGCTGACAACCCAAACTATGGAATTTCCTCCCTGAACCTCTCTCTTATTCTTTATGATACATCGTAAAATTGATATCTTTAATCGATGTTTTGCTCATCTGTGAAGCACCTCGAACATAGAACGTAGAACAATGCAGCACAGAACAGACCTTTCGGCCCTCGATGTTGCGCCGACTTGTGAACTAATCTAAGCCCCTTGCCCTATACTACCCCATCATTATCCATATGCTTATCCAAGGACTGTTTGAATGTCCCTAATGTGGCTGAGTTAACTACACTGGCAGGCAGGGTGTTCCATGCCCTTACCACTCTCTGAGTAAAGAACCTGCCTCTGACATCTGTCTTAAATCTAACACCCCTCAATTTGTAGCTATGTCCCCTTGTACAAGCTGAAGTCATCATCCTTGGAAAAAGGCTCTCACTGTCCACCCTATTTAATCCTCTGAACATCTTGTATGTCTCTATTAAATCCCCTCTTAGCCTCCTTCTCTCCAATGAGAGAACAGACCCAAGTCCCTCAGCCTTTCTTCATAGGGCCTACGCTCCAGACCAGGCAACATCCTGGTAAATCTCCTCTGCACCTTTTCCAATGCTTCCACATTCTTCCTGTAATGGGGCGACCAGAATTGCACGCAATATTCAAAATGAGGCCACACTAGCATTTTCTACAGTTGCAGCATGACATCATGGCTCCGGACCTCAGTCCCTCTACCAATAAAACCTAACACACCGTAAGCCTTCTTAACAGCACTATCAACCTGGGTGGCAACTTTCAGGGATCTTAGTACATGGGCACCAAGATCCTTCTGCACAGCCACACTACCAAGAATCTTTCCATTGACCCGGTATTCTGCCTTCCTATTATTCTTGCCAAAGTGAATCACCTCACATTTAATCCATATTAAACTCCATTTGCCACCTTCCAGCCCAATTCTGCAGTTTATCCAAGTCTCCCTGCAACCTGCAACATTCTTCCACACTGTCCACCACTCCACTGACTTTAGTGTCATCTGCAAATTTACTAACCCATCCACCTATGCCTGCGTCCAAGTCATCTATAAAAATGACAAACAGCAGTGGTCCCAAAACAAATCCTTGAGGCACACCACTAGTAACTGGACTCCAGGCTGAATATTTTCCATCAACCACCACTCGTTGCCTTCTTACGGAACGCCAGTTTCTAATCCAAACTGCTAATTCTCCCTCAATCCCGTGTCTCTGTATTCTCTTCAATAGCCTACCATGTGGAACCTTATCAAAGGCTTTACTGAAGTCCATGTACACCACGTCAACTGCCCTTCCCTCAGCCACATGCTTGGTCACCTTCTCAAAAAACTCAATGAGTTTTGGGAGTCACAACCTGCCCTTGACGAATCCATGCTGACTATCTCCAATCAAATTGTTGCTTGCTAGATGATAATAAATCCTATCTCTTATAATCCTTCCCAAAATGTTTCCTACAACAGATGTAAGGCTCACACGTCTATAATTACCTGGGTCAGCCCCACTGCCCTTCTTGAACAAGGGCACAACATTTGCAATCCTCCAGACCTCTGGTACTGAACCTGTAGATAATGAGGACTCAAAGATCAAGGCCAAAGACTCTGCCACCTCCTATCTGGCTTCCCAGACAATCCTCGGAAAAATCCCATCTGGCCCAGGGGATTTACGAACTTCACACCTTCTAGAATTGATCACACCTCCTCCTTACTAACCTTAATCCTTTCAATTCTAGTAGCCCGTAACTCAGTCACCTCCTCTACAATATTCTCCTGTTCCTCAGTGAAAACAGATGAGAAATAAGCATTTAGCACCTCTCCAACAGGGTCCACACACAACTTCCCACTTCTGTCTTTGACTGGCCCTATTCCTACCCGAGACATCGTATTATTCTTCACATACCTATAGAACGCTTTAGGGTTCTCCTTTATTCTACCTGCCAATGTCTGCTCATGTCCCTTCCTTGCTCTTCTTAACTCTCTCTTTAAATCCTTACTAGCTCATCTGTAACTCTCCATCGCCTCATCTGAATCATCTTGTCTCATCGTCACATATGCCTCCCTCTTCTGCTTAACAAGAGATACAATTTCTTTTGTAAACCACAGTTCCCTTACCTTATCGCTCCCTCCCTGCCTGACAGGGACATACTTATTAAGGACAGCAATATCTGTTCCATAAACCAGCTCCACATTTTGATTGTCCCCATCCCTTGCATTTTGCTAACCCATTCTATGCCTCCTAAATCTTGCCTAATCACATTATAATTGCCCTTCCCCCATCTATAACTCTTGCCCTGTGGCATATTCCTAACCCTTTCCATTGCTACAGTAAACATAACCAAATTATGGTCACTCTGTCCAAAGTGCTCACCTACCACTAAATCAAACACCTGGCCTGGTTCATTACCAAGTACCAGATCCAGTGTGGCCTCCCCTCTCGTCGGCCCTTCGACATACCGAGTCAGGAAACCCTCCTGCACACATTGGACAAAAACTGATGCATCCGACATACTAGAGTTATAGCATTTCCATTCAATGTTAGGGAAGTTAATAGCTGCCATAATGACCACCCTGTTCTTTTCACTCCTGCCCAGAATCATTTTGCCAATCCACTCTTCCACATCCCTGGAACTTTGCAGGGGCCTATAAAAAACTCCCAGCAGTGCGACCTCTCCTCTCCTGTTTCTGCTCTCAGCCCATACCACCTCATCAAAAGTTCTTTCAGCCACCGTTGTACTGTCCTTGGCTAACAAAGCCACACCTCACCCTCTTTTACCATCTTCCCTGACCTTAATGAAAGATCTAAACCCTGGAACTTGCAACATCCATTCCTGACCCTGCTCTATCCAAGTCTCTGAAACAGCCAAAACATCGAGGAAAATGACAGAGTAAAAGTTTCCATAAAATACAAGCTGTTTTGCCGTACATTAGGAGAATCAGGAATGGCCCTTTTTTTCCCCATCTCGGGATGAACCCTCACCATCACTCACAGAGCTAATGAACAGCAGGAAAAATCTTCACCACTGACGACCTGCACTCACCTATCACCTTCCCACCTACCTTCCCCAGCCCCCACTCTGTTTATGTTTCAGTTCCCGTCCCCTCCCCCATTTCTGAAGAAGGGTCCTGAACCATCAACTTTCCTGCTCCTCTGATGGTGCCTGGCTCGCTGTGTTCCTCCAGCTCCACACTGTCATCTGTGACTCCAACACCTGCAGCTATTGCTATCTCCCTGTGAGCGATGTCAGCTTTGGTTCAATCGGAGCACGGGGCGGGGCCAATGGAAGCGGCCGACCCTCCAGCCAATCAGAGCGAGTGAGATGTTTGTCTGTGTGAAAATCATGTGATCGCCTCTGTCCGCGGGCGCAATATCTCTGCGAATGAGGGTTAGCTGCTTTCGGAAGGTACAGTACACGGGATAAAAAGGAAAGCTGCAAAAAAACGGGAGGGAAATACTTTCGGTATTGACTGAGAGGCTTTATTAGCCGTTGATGCATGTCAGAAAACAAATTTTAACATGCCGGTCCCGTGTTTTGCAGCAAACGGAAAAACTGCTACGGACCTGAGGCTGCGATAGGCAGAGGTAATTGCCACCATCTTTATTAGGGGCAGTGATCTTCGGGACTCATGCCGGATCGCCATATTTATAGGTGGCAACCTGCAGTGGAACGCAAGCGCAGCCTTTCTTGCTTGGGAGGGGAGATTAAGACAAGAGAAATGTTTGTTTTTGTTTTTGTTTTTCTGGACTTCTTTCCCAGACTGTGAGACACGGCGTGTATTTCCTGGGAAGGACCTTTGACGCTGGCGGAGTACTGGCTTCAGGCAGTATAAATTGCTGCAAGTTATCCGTTAGATATTTAATGGAGGAGAAATGCCGAAAACGTGTTCAGAACTGCATGTTCAAAAACAAAGTTGCTGGAAAAGCTCAGTAGGTTTGGTAGCATCTGTGAAAGGAAAAAAAATAACGTTTCGGATCCGCTAATCCTTGCTTAGAACTTCATGTTACCTGTTGCACTCTCACTGTAGGAAGTCCTGCTTTAAATATTATGATCTATTAAAGCATATCCGTTTGCCCAGTATTCATATGATTGGGATCAAATCACTGAAAGTGCTCTGAGTCCCCTTGTGCTCCCTCGTCAAATTTATTAATGTCTGACTTCCTCAGTCTGTAATAATGGGTGTATTTTACCTCTGCATCTTTCTGTGTGGGGGAGCAGGGTGCTTTTAAGAGGAGGATTTATACATAACTAACAGAAACCAAGAGAAATGTTTGCCTTTTCCAGACAATCTTGTGTTTTCTGGATTTCTGTCCAGGCCTGACCGTTATTTGTCTCTTGTGGATTTGCTTTACAGGATATTTATTGAGAATAATTTGCAAACCAGGATCCCAATGCAAGTTCTCCATTAAGCGGAGTGATCAGGATCTGAGTATCATTGACACTTAACAGTGAAAGGAAAGAGGTTTAACCATTCTATGCATGGGAGAATACTCCTGGTAAGTTTGTAACTTGAAAGCAGGATATTCAAATTTTTGGTTTGATCACCTCTGGGATAAGTGTTCAGTTCTATACCCTGCAGCTGAGAAAGGAGATATTGGCCTGAGAGGGGTAGATTTGTCCAAACAACACCTCGTCTCTTTGAAAGAACTGTCATATTTAGTCCCAATCGCCCACTTCATGATTTTAGTCTATACATTTTTCATTCTTGAATACCTGCAAACTTCCTTTTAAAATTCCTGATGGGCACAAATTCCAGCACCCCTCCAGGTGGAATCTTCCATTTCCTGACAACTCCATTGATCCTGAAACTGCTGAAGTCTGTGTTGATTCCTGAGGTTTATAAATTACTGCATTTAACGTGAAGATGCTGTTCCCTGAGCTTCCATTGAGCTGCATTGAAACAGTATGGGAGGCTGAGATCAGAGTGGGTGTGAGCATACAATGAAAATGAAAAGGCTGCACTGTGAGTGCTGCTTGGCTAAATGAGAGTGCTTTGGAGTTGGGTGAAACAGAAAGTGAAACTGAAAGATTGAGTGTGATGCTCAGTCTCAGTTTGGGCAGTTCAGAAAGTCTCTCAGTCCTAATGGAAACAGCCAATTGATATTTGATACTGTAAAGAATTTTCTTACAGTTTTTAAAGTATATATTAGCTTAAATAAAGTTAGGGGCTTTAGGTTTATAATAGTAATGTTTGAAATGAAGGGGGAGGACCTAGCTTAATTAAATTCTTTTTAAGGCAGAAACTGGCTTAATCTGGAGAGAAGTCAAAACAGAAGACATCACACCTGTGATGTGCTCCTCTTGCACAATAGAACATAGGCTCTTGATGTTGTGTCGACCTGTGAAACCACACTGAAGCCCATTTAACCCACACTATTCCATTATCATCCATATGTTTATCCAAAGACCACTTAAATGCCCTTAAACTTGGCGAGTCTACTACTGTTGCAGGCAGGGCATTGCACGCCCTTATTACCCTGAGTAAAGAACCTACCTCTGACATCTGTCCGATATCTATGACCCGTCAATCTAAAGCTATATCCCCTCGTGCTAGCCAGCTCCATCTGAGGAAAAAGGACCTCAGTGTCCACCCTATCTAATCCTCATATCATCTTGTATGTCTCTATTAGGTCACCTCTGAACCTTCTTCTCTCTGACGAAAACAGCCTAAAGTCCCTCAACCTTTCCTCATAAGACCTTCCCTCGATACCAGGCAACATTCTGGTAAATCTCCTGTGCACCCATTCCAATGCTTGCACATCCTTCGTGCAATGCGGTGACCAGAACTCCGAGTGCGGCCGCACCAGAGTTTCGTACCGCTGCAATATGACCTCATGGTTCTGAAACGCAATCCCTCTATCAGTAAAAACGAACACATTGTACACCTTCTTAACAACCCTATCAACTTGTGGAAACTTTCAGGGATCTATGTACATGGACACCGAGATCTCTTTGCTCATCCACACTATCAAGAATCTTACCATTAGCCCAGTACTCTGTATTCCTGTTACTCCTTCCAATGTGAATCACCTCACAGTTTTCCGCATTAAACTCTGGGACATTACCAGTGTCCCTATTGGCTATTTGTGCAGGAAGTGTGTCCATCTGCAGCTACTGGTTAACTGCTTTTCAGAGCTTGAGCTGTGGGTGCAGTCAGTATGGAGCATCCATGGTAACTGAGAAGGTTGTGGTCGCATTCTCAACAGACTGGTCACGCAGCAGGTGAAGATTACACAGACAGCAAGGGAATGGGTGACTATCAGACAAGTAAAAGGCTCAGAAAGGAAGTGCTGGAGTCATCTCCCTCAAATAGATATACTGTTTTGGGTACTGTTCAGTTGGGGGGTCGGGGGTGGGGGAGAGAGGTGGGGGATGTTGGGGTGGCCACTCGGGAAGCAGCATCAGTCGGGTTCATGGCACTCGGAGTAACTCCGCTGCATAGAAGGGGAGGGAAACGATAAATATGACTGTAGAGACAGGGGATTCAATAGTAAGGGATAGAGAGAGACATGAATCCAGGATGGTATGTTGCCTCCCTGGTGCCAGGATTAGCGATGACACGGAGCAGCTTCAGGACATTCTGGAGTGGGAGGGTGAACATCCGATTGTACCAGTGACATAGGAAAACCAAGGGAGGAGGACCTGAAAGCTGAAGATAGGAAGTTAAGAGATACACTAAAATACGAGATCTCAAATGTAGTATTGTCAAGCTTACACCCAGTGCCACATTGTTGTCGGGAGAAGTTTGTGTTGTGTTCAGTTGTACAAGTGACCTTTATTCAGAGCTCTGTTACCGCATGTGTGGGAGAGGCCAGAGTCCACTCCAAACCTGGCTTTCACATGAGGCCTAATTCCCCTCTTAAATACAGCTCAGATTGGAAGAGTGGACAGTGACACTCAAACTTTCCCTGGCTGATTGTGATATTTTTATTCCATTCGCTAGGTGTTATTTACATGCAATATTGTTGTCATTGTTAGCCACACACCCCAAATCAATATACCCAATCCAGTAAGCAAACCATTTTCCTAGGATGGTGACGGCGAGTACGAGGGGGCATAGCTTTAAATTGAGGGGTGAAAGATATAGGACAGATGCCAGAGGTAGTTTCTTTACTCAGAGAGTAGTAAGGGAATGGAACGCTTTGCCTGCAACGGTAGTAGATTTGCCAACTTTAGGTACATTTAGGGTGTCATTGGACAAGCATATGGACGTACATGGAATAGTGTAGGTTAGACGGGCTTGAGATCGGTATGACAGGTCGGCACAACATCAAGGGCCGAAGGGCCTGTACTGTGCTGTAATGTTCTATGTCGTATGTTCAAACAATCGTGGACAACACTATGTTCAGTCCTAAACCCTTCTATAATCTCCTGAGGTTAGCTCGAAAACTACTTCGTCTGTCTTTGGGACCTTACAATGCTTTTGACAGTTATATTCCTCCTCAGACATTTGCCAGCTGCACCACATTTTTTTGCCAAAAACCAAAATGGTATCTTATCACTAAGAACTTTTCCAAATTCTCTACTAACTGTAGTGTGGATTGTTAGGAATTGTGATTAAGTCTTTTAAACTCAACTCTGATATAAAGTGACTACAATTTGTAATACAGTTGACAAATTGTGGAAAAATCCCTCTCTTACTTCAGCTTAAAAGATCAAACAGTGTTTCTGACTTGCTGCTGCAGTTTACAATCCCAACGATTTGCATTCTGTAAATGATTTTTAAACTGAAGTTTCATTTTCTACTCTAAGCGCTTTCCATTATTACTTTCTTGTTTTAATAAAAAGCATCTATTCCAGTTCCACTGAGTGTGAAATTCAGTCACTTTAGAGCTTTACCAAGCCATGAAACAAAATTTGTTCAGATTTCACAAATAACTAAGGCACTAACCATATCTTCATTTCGGATTTTGTAATCTATCTTTGTCACTCTTCCCTTGATCTTTGGATGTAAGAATTTATTCAAATTATCCGTATCGACATTTCAATTGTTTTATCTCTCTGCAGCCCTGACTTCTCTCTTTATAATCTTCCTTTGCCCCTTCCTATGTTGTTGGTCTTTTCGAGGTTGTGTTTACACCATTTATTGCTTTTCCTTCCATAATGATACAGTGAGCTGCTTTTATTGCTGACAAACATTTGCTCTAGGAATTCAGCTAACCCTTTCACGTTAATTGGTTGTTTGCATTTCTGGTTACAATTACCTAAACAGTTCAGAATGCTGTAGGATCAGACTTTTGCTTCTACTTTTTATTAAGTAACAAACTTGTGATTGTGGCTGAACCAGGCCTTTAAAAACTGCCTCTTGTTAAAATGCTTATGTGTTTTGAACTGTCTGTTTACAGAAACCCAAGTAAATTCCCTAATGTTCCTTCTCAACAGGACTCTTTTATACCCCCCACAGGACCTTTTGTGATCTAATCCCGTAACAGTGTGAGCTGCTACAATGCACGTGCTAGTAAAAGCATAAGAGGACAGATGAGATGAGTGCATGGCTGGAGCTATAACTTAAAAGGTTTGGATTCCTGAGGCATTGAGACTGTTTGTTTGTTTCTGGGGAAGGTGGGACATGCACAAGCTTGAACAATTGTCCTGGGCAGAGCTGGGACAGATATTCTTGTTGATGCTTTTGCTAGTTCCACTGGTGAGGATTTAAACTCGTATGACAGGGGAATGGGAACCCAAGTATAGCTTTAGCAGTAAAAGACTCAAATCAGCAAATGGGATTTGAAATTAGTTCATGATGTTGTCGGTGGCTGAAAGATTAAAAGAAAGAAGGATTAATCAAGATCAAATCTCTTTTCATACATCAGTCCTGTGATCCCAGGAATTGGCCTGGTGAACCTTCTTTCCGATCATTCAGTAGCCAGGCCATCCTTCCTCTGGAAAGGAGAACAAAGGTGCACACGACTCCAGGTGTGGTCTCACCAAGGCCCTTATAGAAAGATATCCCTCTTCCTGTACTCGAATCCTCTCACAATGAAGGCCGAAATATCATTTGCATTCTTCACTACTTGCTGCTGCCTGTTTCCGAAAAGAGAATAGGAGAGAAACACGGAACTAAATGGGGTCAGACACTCGGGTAACATTGTGTTCAACAATGTCCCCATTGTATCGGTGCTGGCCACCAAGCACCTATTGAAGCTAGGCCCGTTTTCTGGCACTCGGTGTGTAACCTGTATTTTGGTGCAGTGGATGATCATCTCAACACTTCTTCAAGATTGCAATGGTTCCTGCATCTATCACCATTTCAGATGCTGCCAGATCTGCTGAGTATCTCTATCATTTTCTGTTTTTATTTCAGATTTCAGGTATTTTTCTGCATCTTAGTCCTTCAGAAGGATCAGAGGGTATGGAGAGAAAACAGGAATTGGATTCATTTTCAGATGAATAAAATGCCTGCCCTTCATGTCTGTCCAAACTCTATCTCTTTTTGTAGTTTTGGGCAAACGCTGACTGTTTCCCTTCCCTGAAGGACATTTAATGAACCAGTTCAGTTTTACTGATAATCCAGCAGTGCCCCTCAGTGTTGCATCCACAATTGATCAGATTAATTTCTGAGTTTGACAATCTTTGTGTGTGTTCTTCTGGTTTCTCTCTCTCTCTCTACTTTTTTTTTCTTCAGTTTGAAATTGTGATTGCATTCAGAGAAATCAAACAAAACCACATCCAGATCTGACACTCAATCTGTTTGTCGTAACCTAATTATCTCAGGATTTTGAACATTAAAGGAAGAAGCACTGTTCACACCAGGGAGAAATGCGTATTGTCTGTGTGTCGAAGATTCTGTGAAGATTCATCTGAAATGCCCAAACACCAGCACGGTCACACTGGGGAGAGACTGTGGAAATGTGGGGATTGTGGGAAGGGATTTATTTACCCATCCCAGCTGGAAATGCACCAACGCAGTCACACTGGGGAGAAACTGTTCATTTGCTCTGATTGTGGGCTGGGATTCACTCAGTCAAGCAACCTGCTGAAACACCAACGAGTTCACAGTGGGGAGAGACTGTTCACATGTTCCGAGTATGGGAAGGGATTTGCTCACTCAACCAACCTGCTGAGACACCAGCGAGTTCACTCTGGGGACAGACCATTCACTTGTTCTATGTGTGGAAAGGGATTCACTCAATCATCCCAACTGTTAACACACCAGCAAGTTCACCACAACCACATTTGAAGGATTTTGCCCTTAAATCAAGGAATGAACTTTGATCTTTGGGCTGTTTGTACTGGTGTCATTAGTCCCTGCTCAAAACTTGATCTTCTCTTGGGAAATAAGGTAGGGCAGGTGACTGAGGGGTCAGCAGGGGGGACAATATTTTGGGGCCTATGATTATATCTCTATTAGTTTTAAAATAATTATGGAAAAGGATAGACTTTGGTCGAAGAGTCAAAGTTTTAAATGAGGCCAATTTTGACACTACTATGCTTCTTAAAAGCACAGTAAGACCGCCTATGTGTGGGAATGCACGAGATGGGTGAGATACAAAAAAGTATTTTACATCAGTATTTACTGTGATAAAGGATACAAAAGCTAAAGAACTTCGAGAAATGAATGTGTATCTTGAAAAGCTCCATGTTGTAGAGGAGGTGGTGCTGGATGCCATACAGAGCATAAAGGTGGATAAATCCCCAGGACCTCTTCAGGTGTATTCTCGAACTTTGCGGGAAGCTAAGCTTGCGATTGGGCCCCTTGCTCAGATATTTGCACCATTGACAGTCATAGGTGAGCTGTTACACTGGAGGTTGGCTAATCTGGTGCCATTGTTTAAGAAAGGTGGTAACATAAAACCAGGGAACAATAAACTTTTAGTGAGCCTGACGTCAGTTGTGGGTAAGTTGTTGGAGGGAATTCTGAGGGATAGGATTTACATATATTTGGAAAGCGTGGACTGAATGGGGAATAGTTGACATGGCTTTGTCCATAGGAAATTATGCCTTACTAACTTGATTGAGTTTTTTTGAAGAAGTTAGAAACAAGATTGATGGCAGACCGGTGGATGTTTTCGATATTCCTCATGGTCGACTGATTAACAAGGTTAGATCACATGGAATCCAGGGAGAGCTGGCCATTTGGAAAGGCCTTTGACCTGCAGTATGCTGCAAGGATTGGTACTTAGTAACTATAACTCCTACATTCACATCCAAATCATCTTTATAAATGACACACCACTGGTCACAGGCCTCCAGTCGACAAAGCAACCCTCCACCAGCACTCCGTCTTCTACCTTCAAGTCAGATCTGTTTCCAAATGACTGGTTCTCTCTGTATTCCATGTGATCTGACCTTGCTAATCAGTCTACTATGAGGAACCTTGTCAAACGCCTTAGTGACATCCATATAGAACACATCCACCTCTTTGCGCTACTCAATCCTCTTTGTTCCTGCATCAAAAAAAATCAAGTCAGTGAGACATGATTTCCCACACACACAGCCATGTTGATTATCCCTAATCAGTCCTTCCCTTTCCAAATATTTCAAGTACTATCCCTCAGGATTCCTAGAACGACTTTCCCACCACTAATATCAGGCTCACTGGCCTATAGTTCCCTGGCTTTTCCTTACCACCTTTCTTAAATAGTGGCACCACATTAGCCAACTTCTGGTCCCTCACCTGTGACTATCGATGATACAAATATCTCAGCAAGGGGCCCAGCAATCACTTGCCTAGCTTCCCTCCGAGTTCTCGGATACACCTGATCAGGTCCCAGGAACTTATCCACTTTTATACGTTTTAAGCATCACTACCTCTGTAATATGGATAATTTTCAAGATGTTGCTATTTATTTCCCCACAGTCCATATCTTCCATATCCTTTTCTGTAGTAAATACTGATGCATAATACTTGTTTTATTATATTCCCCATTTCTTGCAATTCCACACATAGGAGGCATTGCTGCTTTTTAAGGGGCCCTGTCTCTCCATCGTTATCCTTTTTGTTCTTAATCTATTTGTAGAATCCCACTGGATTTTCCTTAATACTATTTGCCTAAGTTACCTCATGTTCCCTTTTTGCCCTACTAATTTCCCTCTTAAGTATACTATTGTCATTATACTCTTGTAAGCATTCACTCGATCTCTGCTGTCTATACCTGACATGTCCTTCCTCGTTTTTCTTGACCAAAACCTTGATTTCTCTCGTCATCCAGAATTCCCTATACCTACCAGCATTGTCCTTCACCCGAACAGGAGTATACTGTCCCTGAACTCTCGTTATCTCTTTTTTTTTTGAAGGCTTCCCACTTTCTAACTTTCTGTTTTACCTGCGAACATCTGCCCCAATCAACTTTTGAAAGCTCTTGTGTAATACCATTAAAATTGGCCTTCCTCCAATATAGAGCTTTAACTTTCAGATCCGGTCTACTCTTTTCCATCACTATTTTAAAACTAATAGAATTATGGTCACTGGCCCCAAAGTCCTCCCCTGCTGATACCCTAGTCACCTGTCCTGCTTTATTTGCCAACAGCAGGTCAAGTTTTGCACCTTCTGTAGTCGGTACATCACATACTGAATCAGAACATTTTCCTCTACACTCTCAGCAAACTCCGCTCCATCCAAGCCTTTTAGACCATGGAATTCCCAGTCTGTTTGGAAAGTTAAAATCCCTTCCATCACCACCCTGTTATTCTTCCAGATAACTTCTTTCAAAATTATTTGTCAGATTCCTGCTGACTAATGGGGGTGGCTATAGTATAATCCCAATAAGGTGATCATCCCTTTCTTATTTCTCAGTTCCACCCAAATAACTTCCCTGGATGTATTCTCAGATATATCCTGCCTAAGTAACGCCGTAATGTTATCCTTGCTCAAAAATGCCACTTTTCCCTCCTCTCTTGCTTTGCTTCCCCCTCCCCCTTCGACTTTCTATCCTTTCTATAGGAACTATATCTTAGAACATTAAGCTGGCAGCCCTGTCCACCTCTGAGCCTTGCCTCTGTAATTGCAATGATAACCCAGTTTCATGTTTCCAATCTTGCCCTGAGTTCCTCTGCCTTAGCTGTTAGGCCTCTGGCATTGAAATAAATGGCGTTTAATTTATTAGTCCTTTCGCATTAATCTCAATAACAAATACGTAACTGTAGAGTAGGTTTTGAAAATGATAACGTTTTATTGCTGTAGATCAACACATTCACACTGGGTAAAGACAATCCACCCGCAGTGTGTGAAAAGGGATTCCCTAGTTCATTAGGACGGGTTTTCATAGAATTCGGAGTATTCCTACAGTATGGAAACAGGCCCTTCGGCCCAAGAATTCCACACAAAACCTCAGAGCATCCCACCCAGACACATCTCCCCGTAGCCCACCTAATGTACGCATCACTGAACACTCTGGGCAATTTAGCTTGGCGAATCCACTAACCAGCACGTGGGAGGAAACCAGAGCACCTAGAGGAAACCCACGCAGCCACAGGGAGAATATGCCAACAACCACACACTCGGTTGCCCAAGGGTGGAATCAAATCCAGGTCCCTGGCACTGTGAGGCAGCAGTGCTAACCGCTGAGCCACTGTGGTTAAACACCAATGAGTTCCCAAGAATCTGTAGGAATTTTTGTTGCTCGTATTATCTGTATTCAAGTCATGTTATCTGGGCTTGTTTCTCATGATGTTTGAAAACACCACATGTCTGGTTACCTTGTTGGGAGAAAAAATGATATAAATTTTATTAAAACTACTGTGCATTGGATCTTTATCTCAAAAGCAGACTAATTTATTTTGAAAGGGGAGATGGAGAGCCTATCTCCTCTATCCTCACCTCCAACAAGTGCGAGGAACCTGTGGTTTTTATTTTTCACTCAATGACAGTCAGTACATTTCATATGAGCAACTGGGAACCGAGTCATCCCAAAATGCTTGAAACTTAGTGTACTAATGGTACACTATTACAATAATAACCATTACAATTCTTTTCTGAACCTTTTGAAGTTTTACAACATCCGTCCTTCAGCAGGAAGAGTAGAATTACACACAGCGGTTACACCTAAACTGGAATGGGAACTGCATCCTTGTGGGAGCTGGGGATGGGTTTCCAGTACTGTTGGGGGTCATGTAAAAAGTTTAGCAGTGGGCTGAAATCCAGAGAATGTTCAAAAATAATAATGGCCAAAAAGAGAAGAAACAAGAGAGTCTGGAAGGCATTGTCATTGGGCAATTAAGATATAAGCGAGTTTGCCACGGGTGAATGGTATTTAATGCTTGGAGTCAGATGAATAAGGCAGATGATTTGAGGATACAAATTAGTGGGGTCATAAAGCCATTGCTGTCACTTGGACATGGTTAGCAGCTCAGTATTCCAGGATACAGGGCCTTCATGCAAGGCAGTGGAGGTGGTAAAGGAGGAGGAAATATTGTTATTTTGCTTCAGGAATCTATATAGCAATAAGGACAGGTGACATTTTTGAAAACCCCTTTAAATAAATAAGGAGACAGATTTTGAGAAAGTGTAGAAGTAGCAGGATTATGGTAGCAGAGACTTTCAACTTGCTCAACATTAACGGAGTCGTCATAATGTGAAGGATTTATCAGAATTTTTAAAATACATCCAGGAGAGCATTTTTTCAGCCACTAAGTAGAAGTCCCAACAAGGAAGGGGAAGGTCCTGGACTTGACTTTAGGTTACAAAGTTGAGCAAGTGGTTGAAGTTTCAGTGGGATAGCATTTTGCAGGTAGTTATTATAACTATTCGATTCAGGATTTGTGTGAAAAAGGACAAGGATGGGTCTAAAGTCCTAAACTGATGCTGAAGTTATGAAGAAAGTAAATGGAATTTTGGCCTTAACTGCGAGGTGTTAGTGTTTTGAGGATCGGGACATCTTGTAACAACTGTATTGGATGTTGGTGAAGCCATATTGGTTTAGCTACTCGTATTTAAGAAAGGATATGCTGGCGTTGAATGCGGTGCAAAAGAGATTCGCTAAGCTGATTCATGGGATGTAAGGGTCATCAAGAATAGCTGGAGGAAGGGAATTTGCAAAGGGAAAATACTAAATAAACAGGTGGTGCCCAGTGTTGGGCTCATACTCACAACTCTGCACTTAAACAGCGTATGTTCCAACAACTGAGTTAACTTGGCCTTCCACAGTCAATGTTCAAATCCTGCTTTATAAGGTGACAAATGGGTTTTTCACTGACGCCGCTGCAGTCCAAGGAAGTAAAAGGTAACTGCTTTAGAAAATCCCAAGGTTCCAATGTATTCTTCTCATTCACATTGCAATCCATTTTCAGTACTTGCTCCAGGATTTAACATTCAAAATTAATTTCGTGATGTTGTTGCCCTCATCTTTAAGTGCCCTGTATAACTCCAGTCACTCGGTCGAATGGTGAAAAAGTCTGTTTCAATAAACCAATTTTTTTCAGCTACAGTCTAAGAAATGTTCCTTTATTTGCTGAATCTCACACAACATTTTCTTTCTTCTGTGTGTCAACAACTTTTGCCAATTCTCATGTTACGGACTACATTTTCAGAATCTTTTTAACCAGAGGTTTCTGGTGCAGTTGTAAGACTTCATATTAAATGGTACAAAAAACCAAACGGGCTTAAAAGATGAGAAAGGAAATACATTTTTGTATTTTTGCGTGAAGACGGTTCAGTTACTGTGTGCTTGTTTCATATAAAATGGATGATTGAAGTGTTCACAGTGCACTATTTAAATAGCAGATACGAAGACCTTGTGAGCAAGCATTTAAGACATTTGACACATTGAGGGAATTAATTTAGAAACCCAAAATGTCCAGAAAATGTGCTGGATAAATTCAGCAGGTCTGTTATTTTCGCTCTTTTCGATTCAGGATGGGTATGGAAAAGGACAGAAATGGGTCTAAAGTCCTCTGCGGGTGCTGCAAATGATTAAGAGAGAAGATCGAATTTTAGCTTTAATTGCTACATAGTTGTTACAATTTTTAACAATTATGTAGGATGTTAGTGAAGCCATTCCTGCGGAGAGAAAGAAATAGTGCAAATATCTTGAAACTAACATGATTTCACTTGTCTCATTGCCAGACCTCCTATGTTTCTTTCACACTTTCTGTTAAACAGCAAGAAGTTCTTTTCTTGAGAAGAGAAAAGCATGAGAGGTAACCTGAGAGAAATTGGAGACTCTGCAGGGATTTGAGGCAAAAATGGTGTTGAGGTTGAGGTTGTTAGAGATTTAAGAAATGGTAATGCAGTCTCGAGGCCTCTCCTGCTCCATGACTAAAATTTGGTGCAGCGACATCATCATTGAAGACAATAAGGATGACCACGACTTGTCAGTTACTGTGGCTGAACAGTCTTAAGGTGCTGAATTAAGACTCCAGTCTTTTCATTGATGTGGGTTTGAATCCCACTGTTGCGAATGTTCCTTCAGCAACTGGCATTTTCTTCTCAGCAGGATTTTGCGAGTGCAAGAAAAGAGGAGACAATACACATATGACTTGCTGCATGAAGAAAAAAAATATATACTTGAAGTTTTATTAAAGTTATCTTTTCAAGGAGCTACACAGACATGTTTGAGTGTACAGGAGACATAGAAACAAAATGGTACAACAGGGATGAGGAAGAACAGTGCGAGAGAGGGAGGGGAAAACCTATGTTAGCTCATCCTCAGCGTTTATCCAGAACAGCATTCGGTGAGAGTAACTACTGTACAGTCCTGTGGAAAGTAGGTCCCATTCTCACTTTGAGAAAAACTTATCATGCTGTATGGTACTATCACGATGCTAAATTGGATAGTCTTTTAACAGATCTGTTGATGTATCTTTTTAGCACCTGTGATGCACTTTGGGCCAATAACACTAGAAATGAGACAGCAGAGATTTGAATCACTCCAACATTACAGGAAGGTTGAATGTGGGGGACCGGTCTGTGTTAGAGTAGTTAAATCTAGAAGTAACAAAGAATGGATAGGGTTTCAGCAGCAGATGAGCTGAGATGTGGATGGAGTCAGGTGATGTTACTGAGATAGAAACAGTTAGTTTGGTGATGATGCAGGAGAAAGCTCATCTTAGTGTGAAGTATTTCATCAGAGTTGTGAACAGTCTGGTTCAGCTTCACACAGTTACTAGACAGAAGGTTGCAGTCAGTGTAGAAGCTGTCTCAGTGTTTAATTGGAGGAAATTGCTGTTCATCCTGCACTGGATTCAAACAAGTCAGGATGATGTGTGACTTGGAGGGGGTCCTCACCGTGATGGTGTTCCATAGATCTTCCACACTGGACATTCACAACAGTGAAGATTAAGGGTTTGTGACATGATGTCAAAGTCCTGATTGAGATGTGGATTTAGTCAATACCTGTATTTCACCTCTTTCTCAACATTCTTTGTCTGTCCACTCACAAAGACGCCAGAGTCTTGTATAAGTCCAGACCAGGTGGCAGCTTCTGTTCCCTGATCGACATTAGTGAATCACTGGCTTTTGTGGTCACTTTTTTTTAAATAGTGTGTCATTAATCCTACGGGGTGGCACGGTGGCTCAGTAGTTAGCACTGCAGCCTCACAGTGCCAGGGACCCGGGTTCGATTCCAGCTTCGGGCAACTGTCTGAGCGGAGTTTGCACATTCTCCCCATGGCTGTGTGGGTTTACTCCAGGTGTTCCGGTTTCCTCCCACAGTCCAAAGATGTGCAGGCTAGGTGGATTGGTGGATTAGCCATGCTAATTTGCCCGGAGTGTTCAGGGGTGTGTGGGTGATAGGGGGATGGGTCTGGGTCCGATGCTTCAAGGGGCAGTGTGGGCTTGTTGGGCCAAAGGGCCTGTTTCCACACTGTAGGGAGTCTAATCTAATCAAACTACCAGATTCATTACGAGCTGATTGCATAGGCAGCCTGGTGTTTGTGTGGACTCTCTCTTCATTGCATTGTTCTGTTTTAAATTGATTTCACAGTGTACTCAAAGGGAAACTGACATCAGGCATAATCCCAGGGTCTTATGGACACCTCAGTTTATTGTAAACAGAACATTATCAGATTTTGAACATGTAAGGAGAAAGCATACACGTATTGTGTGTGTGGACACGGTTTTAGTTAATTACCAGGACTGGCACAATGCAAGCCTTGATTGTGGGGAGGGATTCACTTGGTGAACCACAGTCCTGGCATACAAGCTGCTCACACTGACGAGAGACCTTTTAAATGTCCAAACTGTGGGAAGTGCTTTAAATGTTCTGGGCAACTGATGAATCATCAATATGTTCACACTGCTGAGAGACTATTTGTGTGTTTTTTGCAGACATATGTTCAGGTGATCAACTAGCCTCAGTATACGCCAGCGAGTTCACGCTGGAGAGAGGCCATTCGTCTGCTCTGAGGGTGGGAAGGGATTCACTCATTTATCTCATTTGCTGACACAGAAGTGAGTTTGTAGGTAGCTATTGGATGTTTGGATTTTGCTTTCAATCACAGTCAGTACTGAACCATTTCAATGGAATCTGTTTCCACTGGTTTATAACTCCAGTTCTCAGTCTTTATATTTAGCATAAGAGCCAAATCAGCTTTCTGTGTGACCTGCAGTATGTTTATTTTTTAATGATATCTCTAATACAAGTTTGTTCTCATTGAACATTTCTTCCCCCTCCCCCATGTATCCTCCATCCTCACCTACAACAACAACTGAGGAGCTCAAAGAGCTTCATTGTCTCACTCATGGTGGCAATCGATCCACTGCCTCTGCTGCTTCCGATAAGGCCAAGGGGCTCCTAAATTTTGCCCTGTGTCTGAGCCCAGAATCTGCATGTTTCTCTCCTACATTGTTACAGCCAGTGTGTTACCAGCGCCTCTCAACTGGCTGCCAACCTTTTCTCCTAACTGTCTCCCTTCCTTGTGTGCTTTTTCATCTGCTTGCCCCAACTTCTGGACCTTCTGTATTCCTTGTGACTGTCAATTTGGACTTTTCTCCTTGACACCTATCATAAGTGTTTTTTTTAAATCTTATCTTAAATTCTAATTGTCATACAAGCAGCCCTGAATGTTTGCACTTCCTTTCCTTTTTGAGTGTACTTGAGCCATCTTCTCTTTGAAAGTAGCCCTTATTATTATTTATACTTTGTCCCATCAACCTGTCACTCCAGTCATTGCTGTCCAGCTTTGACCTTGCCCTTGAAGACAACTTTCCATCAATTGAGTTTTCTCATTCTGAATTAATGCTGGTTATTATCTGACATTATTCTGTACCTTCCTACACGTGATCATGGTCTCCTGAATGGTCTGACACTGACACTTGATCTACTTGGCTCCCATCATTCCCAAGAAGTAGGACCAAACGAGCGCTCTTTCTTTTTGAACTGAATGCACTGTTTTCGGAAATTTATCGTGCATACAATCCAGGAAAACTTACCCTTGCTGCCTCTTACTCTACCAATATTCCAGTCTGTATTTGAAAAACTGAGGTCTCAAATAACACTACAGAACAGGAATAGTCCCTTTAGCCCACAAGCCTCCATTAACGCATGATTTTCTAATCATGAAATCTCTTTCTTTCCCCTGCACAGTTTGTATCTCTCTATTCCCTGCCAATTCACAAATCCATCAAGATGTCTTTTAAGCATTGTGATTGTACCTGCTTATCCCACTTCCTCTGGCAATGCATTCTAGGCACATACTGTCCTGTGTGTAAAAACTTACTTTTCACACTTCCTTTACATTTTGCCCTATTACTTTAAACTTATGTCCCCTACACAAACTGTCATTTCTACTCTAGACTCCAACTATCCATGTCTCTCCCAGTTTTGTAAATTTCTACCGGGTTGCCCCTCAGCCTCTGATGTTCAAAAGAAAATAAACCAATTTTATCCAACATCTCCTCATAACTAATATCCTCCAAACAAGGTGACATCCTGGTAACCTGTTTCTGTACCCTTTGCAAAGCTGATCATCCTTGTGGTGGTTTGGTGAGCAGAATTGTACACAACATTGCAGATGTAGCCTCACTGAAGTTCTCGCGAGCTGCAACATGACCAGTTTTTATACACTTTGCCCTGACCATCTTCTCCACTAGACTTGTCATTTTCAGGGAACTGTGAACCTGTAGACCTAGATACTGCTCTATGATTGTGCTTCTCAGAATTCTACCATTTACTGTGCACTTCCCTCCTTCATTAGACCTTCCAAAATGTATCACCTCACATTTGTCTGGATTAAATGCCACCTGCCATTTTTCCATACAAGTCTCCAGTCAATCTATATCCTGCTGTATCATCTAGCATTCCTCCTCACTACTCACAGCTCCACAGATCTGTTATTCACATATTTACTAATTTGATCACCTATGTTCTCCTCCAAATATTTTTTATAATAAATATGTTAACGACAGCGGTCTGATTCCTACAGAAAAGCACTGGTTTCAGATCTATAGCTACTCTTCATCTTCTATGACAAAGCCAGTTCTGTACCCAACTCATGGTGTAACCAAGGTCACTTCGACTTCTGTATCAGCCTGCCACGAGGAACCTTGTCAAAGGCCTTGCTAAAGTTCATGTGGATAACATGCAACGTGGCTTCCTGCAGAAGAGGTCATGTCTCACAAACTGGCTTGTGTTTTTTTTTGAAGTCACGAAGCTGATTGAAGGCAGCGCAGTGGATGTTGTCTGCATGTACTCTACGGAAATATTTGACAAGCTACCTCATTGTAGGTGGTTCCAGTAGATTAAGTCACATGAGATTGATCCATGGTGCGTTGGTAAATTGGATTGGGTTAGAGGACAGAGGGTGGGTGGCGATGGTGTTTTTTGACTGGAGATCTGTAACCAGGGGTGTTCCACAAGGTTTGTTATTTTTATAAAAGATTTGGATGAAAATCTAAGTTGGTTTGCTAATGCTGTGAAAATTGGTGCAGCTGAGGATAGTGAGTTAGGGTGTCTAAGGACACAGCAGGATGTAGATCAATCGGAAAGTTGGATGGAGAAATGGCAGACGGACTTTAATTCAGAGAAAATTGAGGTAATGCAGTTTGGGAGGCTAAATGCAAGAGGAAAGTATACAGTAAATGGCAGGGCCATTAGGATCATTGGTATAAAGGGGGATCTTGGGGCCTAATTCCATATAGCTCCCTGAACACAGTTGGATAAGGTGGTAAAGAAGAAAGTTGAGTGCACCAGTGCACTGTCATCAGTGTAGGGTAGAGGCTAAAAGACAAGCTTTATTTTTGTCTTTGTTTTCGGTCTGGATTGAGAGTCAGGCTTGCTGCCTGACCAGGTATACAGGTAAACCTCTTCATTTCAGAGGGGAATGTCAAGGCCAAGAGAAAGAAGAAGAAAATGTGAAACAAAGTTAAGGTTATGACAATAGCCCAGTTTCACTTCTTTCTTTACCCTGGCCCTATCAGATGTGATGCTGTTAATCTGTACAATACAGGGCAGTGAAAGGAGCAGTTGGCCCTGCAAGCATTGATGAACAAAACTTGTTTGGTCATCTCCTTTGTCAGCTTTCTTTCTATAAATTGATTTTTATGTTTTCCCTTTCACAAGGCATCTGCTTCTTTCTCCAAACACAAATCTTGAATTCAGAATGACCGTTGGTGCTTTTAAAAAGGGACACTTGTCCAAACCATCAGCAATATATCCAGATTACCAAACTGCAGCCAATTATAGTTGTGTTTACATCAGTTGAAACAGATCTAATATTGTCAGACTTAATTTTGGTAGCAGAATTCAATTCTTTCTTAAAATACGGAAATCTCTTGCTGGGCCATCATTAGTCACCCTGGAGAAGATGCTGGTGAGTTTCCTCCTTGAACTACTGCAGTATAAACGTATTCAGGTTCACTTATTTATCTCTAGTTGAAGGACTGAGTGAATCGCTTCCCACAAATGGAGCAGATGAATGGCCTTCTCTCGTGTGAACTTGCTGATGAGCAGAGCGAAGATGAACACCTGAAACTACTCCCACAGGAAGTGCAGCTGAACAGCTTTTCTCTGGGATAAACTCGCTGGTGTCTCAGCAAACTGGATGATTGACTGCAGCCCTTCCCACATACAGAGCAGGCGAATGGTTTTCTCCCCCGCCCCCCTTGGCGTGAACTCGCTGGTGTCCAATGAGGGCAGATGCGTGTCTGAACTTCATTCCATAGGAGGTGCAGCCAAATAGTTTCTGCTCAGTATGAATTTGCTGGTGTGATTGAAGGCTGGATGAATGAGGGAATCTCTTCCCATGCACCGAACAATTGAATGGCTTCTCCCCTCCTCGGTGCAAATCCACTGATGTCACATGAGCCAGGATGTCTGTAAATCTCTTCCCGCGCTCTGAACAGGTGAACGGTCTCTCCCCAGTGTGAATTCTCTGATGTGACATGAGTTTGGTTGTTTGATTAAATTCCTTCCCACACACAGAACAGGTAAGTGGCTTCTTCCTGATGTGAATTCATTGATGGATTTCCAGCTGGGATGGGTAATTGAATCTTTTTACTATAGTTCTCACATTTCCATGGTTTCTGCACAGTACTGTCACCTTTGTATCACTTCAGAATGGTTGATCAACTGAAGCCTTGACAGCACATTGCTCGAGCAGAGTATCTCCCCACTGTGAATGGTGTAAATGTTTTCCCAACCTTCTTGATTGATTGGTTCAATTTCTCTCCACAAGAAATATGCTGGAATGCTCCCACATTGGATGTGTAACAGGGTAAATCTTTTATGCAGTCTCCTCACTGCAATATTGTCAGCTGAATATTGTCTGTATCACCTACATACAGGTCAAACATTTCTCCTTCCACATTCAGAGGCTGAAGGGACTCAGCTCCTCATAAATTGCATGAGTCAACCATTCACAGCAGGAAATTTGATTTGTGTTTAATATCTGCAAATACTTCTCTTCTAATATCCTGCAAAAGGAGTTTACAAAAGTCATTTACTGTCATTGCAGGAAAAAATTCAGAACAGACATGTCCAGATCCTAAGGAACATTATTCTTCTCTCTTATTTCTCAATTCTGTAAACTCCTGGCTCTACCCTCCTTCCTCTTTCGACTGAAATCCAGAACTATCCCCCTATCTCTGTCCTCCTCTTCCAGTTTTCTCCCTTTCTCCGTCCTCTTCTCTCTGGATCAAGTTCCCAACTCCAGTCGGCTGACTGAAAATCAAATCAGTGAGTCTGATTCGGGGTTTGAGTCTCCAGTGGCTGTTTGGTGAATCCTCCCCATACACCTCTAGGATTTCCTTCTTAGTTTCAGCCTCATCGATTTCTGCCCAAGTGAGACACGGCTTCCCTTTCCGAAAATGGCGGCCAAGTATCTGGGGAGAATTCCCGTCCCCGACCTAACCAAGGTGGCGGTTAGTAATCCTTGGCCTGATACATGGGGGCCCCAGGCCTCCCCTACGAGAGTATAAACTGCCCAGGCCATCACCTCCCGCGGTTTCCATTCCTACCCCGTCTCACAAACTCCTGCCTCGAGAGCAGGACAGGGATTTTGTTGCTTGAGCCTGGAGAGCTTCTCAAATTGAGTCCCCTCCTCCAACTTGGCACCACCTGCAGCCTGCTGCAATGCCCGCACTGCGCACTGGGCCTGTGTGATTGGCCTGGAGCTGCCGTCAATGTGAAGGTGGGGGGCGGGGGGGGGGGGGGGGGGTGCAGATATGAGTGACCAACAAAACACGGGCGATTGTCTAACCAATCGGAGTGAATGACGGGCAAGAATATATGTAGCTCTCGCTCATTGGCTGAAACTCATACCAAGCGTCATAGTTCCGGGGCGGACACGACATATCATACACCCAGTGAACTGAACAACACTGCATGACACCAGGGCAACTGCACCCGGAGTATTCCGTTCAGTATTGTTCTCCTTATCTAAGGAATGATAGTCTGTCTTTGTAGTCACAGTGCTATGGAGATATACCAGACTGATTCCGGGAAGGGGGTTTCTTCATTCAGAGAGGAGTAAATCTGTGGACTTCAACTACCAAAGAAAGTGGTTTAGCAAAATATTGAACGTTGTGAAGAAGGTTTAGATTATTGTTCAGAGGGATAAAGGGATCAAAGGGTGTTGAAAGTGAGAAAGTACTGAGTTGGTGATCAGCAATATCAGCATGAATGGCAGAACAGTCTCAAGGGCGAAAGAGCAATCTGTTCATGAAGAAGGTCTGAGGCTCCGAAAGCTTGTGTTTTCAAATAAACCTGTTGGACTAATAAGCTGGTGTTGTGTGATTTCTGACCTTGTCCACCCTAGCCCAACACCAGCACGTCATGTTCTTATTTTCTAAGACTCTAGATCACTATTCTTAATTTCCCTCCTAGTCATGGATAGGCCCCATTTCTCATTTTATTTTTGTGCCAGATAGGAATGAACAACTGTTGCAGTTCTCCAATATTTTCTTTAAGTGTTTTCACTTGCCTATCCAATTCTATCCCCTTAAGTTATGCTCCCCAATTTATTATGGCCAGCTTGTGTGCCATGCCATTCACGGCTTCCTCTTTTTAAATTCAGGATCTTAGTCTCAGAAGCAACTCTGCCACTCTCCAACTTAGAGCCACAGAGTTGTACAGCATGGAAACAGAATCTTTGGTCCAATGCGTCCAAGCTAACCAGGTATCCTAATTAATGTGGTCCCATTTAATACCATTTGGCCCATACCCCTGCAAACTCTTCCTGTTCACGCACCCATCTAGATACCTTTTAAATGTTGTAATTGTACCAGCCTCTACCACTTCCTGTGGTAGCTCATTCCATACATGTACCACCCTCGACATGAAAAGAAAATGCCCCTTAGGTTCCTTTTACATCTTTCTGCTATCAACTTAAAGCTATGTGCTCCAGTTTTGGACTTCTAGCCTGGGAAAATGACGTTGACTACTCACCTTTGCCACGTCTCTCACGATTTTATAAACATTTACAAGGCCACCCCTCAGCCTCCAATATTTCAGGGAAAATAGCCCCAGCTTATTCAGCCTCTCCCTGTAGCCCAAACCCTCCAACTCCAGTGAAATCCTTTTAAATCTTTTCTGAACCACTTCAAGTGTCTTTACTGACAGCAACATTCCAAAATTGGCCTAACCAATATCCTGTATAGTCACAATATGACACTTCAACACCTATAATGCATTGACCAACAAATGCAAGAATACCAAAGTCTTCCTTCACTGTCCTATCTAACTCTGGTTCCACCTTAAAGGAACTCTTGAACCTGCACCCCAAAGTCTTTGTTCAGCAATGTTTTCCAGGACCTTACCATTAAGTGCATGACTCCTGTCCTGGTGTGCCTTCCCAAAATGCAACACCTCACATTTATCCAAACTTAACTCCACCTGTTACTCCTCAGCCTGTTGGCCAATCTGATAAAGGCCCTGCTGTACTCTGAGATAACATTCTCACTGCGCACTGCACCAGAAATTTTGGTGTCATCCACAAACTTAATAACCATGCCTCCTATGTTCACATCCAAATCATTTACATAAATGACATCAAAGGATGATGTGACTGCACAAGTGCAGAGATCCAGCAGGATGTTGCTTGGGCTGGAGTGATGGGGTTATGAAGAAAAAGTAGAGAGGCTGTGTTGTTTTCCTGGTGGAAGAGGAGGCTGGATGGGGACCTGATTGAAGTGAACAAAGCTCTGGAGGGCATAGATTGCTTAGATAGGGATAATCATCTCCCCCTAGTACAGAAATCAATAACCGGGGCGGGGGAAACACTTTTAAAATAAGTAGTTGGAGGTTTTAAGTGGATTTGAGGGAAAACAAATTCTTCCAAAAGGAGGTGAGTGACTATCTGTAAGTCACAGCCTGAAAGTGTCAGAGAGAGGGTTCTGGAGTACTGACCACTTACACATTAGCACTATCCCATCACCTCCTTTCCATTTACCCATTGCCATGTAGTTACAATTTTAATTTTAGATGGGTACCGCTCGAGACTTATTTAAAATAAGTTAACAAAATTGTCTTATTTATAGATTCAGACTTGAAAGATGGAAAAAGTAAATATATATACATTGTCTATGAATAGGAAGGGAATAGAGGGATGTAGATCTTGTAGAGAAGACAGTTTTAATATGGAAGGGCAAAATCTGTCAGCGCAAGCTTGGAGGGCTGAAGTGCCTGCGTCTGTGCTGTATTGTTGTTTTGTACTGCACCCTTCTCCAACTGCCGCATCACAGTAAAATTTGTATTGATTGAGGGTTTTCAATGTCACGGCCGTTACCCAGCAGTCCCCGCGCTGGTAAAGGTCCCTGATTAACATTATAGGCGAGCACTGCGCAGGCGTCGTGCCGTTGAGTTCTTTGGAATGTGTGCGCTGAGAGTGACGGCGACGGGGGAAGATGCTCTGCTCTTTTGTCACATTCGCAGTCAGTAAAGATTGAAAGTGCGAAGGGAGCGATGGACACCACTGTGGCCTGAGAGGGGTTTCTAAACACCTCTGGAAGGCAATGAAAACTAAAAATGAATCTACAGGCCTTTGACCCGGAGATAATGGGAACTGCAGGTGATGGAGAATCCAAGATAATAAAATGTGAGGCTGGATGAACACAGCAGGCCAAGCAGCATCTCAGGAGCACAAAAGCTGACGTTTCGGGCCTAGACCCTTCATCAGAGAGGGGGATGGGGAGAGGGTTCTGGAATAAATAGGGAGAGAGGGGGAGGCGGGCCGAAGATGGAGAGAAAAGAAGATAGGTGGAGAGAGTATAGGTGGGGAGGTAGGGAGGGGATAAGTCAGTCCAGGGAAGACGGACAGTCATGGAGGTGGGATGAGGTTAGTAGGTAGATGGGGGTGCGGCTTGGGGTGGGAGGAAGGGATGGGTGAGAGGAAGAACAGGTTAGGGAGGCAGAGACAGGCTGAACTGGTTTTGGGATGCAGTGGGTGGAGGGAAAGAGCTGGGCTGGTTGTGTGGTGCAGTGGGGGGAGGGGACGAACTGGGCTGGTTTGGGGATGCAGTTGGGGAAGGGGAGATTTTGAAACTGGTGAAGTCCACATTGAAACCATTAGGCTGCAGGGTTCCCAGGCAGAATATGAGTTGCTGTTCCTGCAACCTTCGGGTGGCATCATTGTGGCACTGCAGGAGGCCGATGATGGACATGTCATCTAAAGAATGGGAGGGGGAGTGGAAATGGTTTGCGACTGGGAGGTGCAGTAGTTTGTTGCGAACTGAGCAGAGGTGATCTGCAAAGCGGTCTCCAAGCCTCCACTTGGTTTCCCCAATGTAGAGGAAGCCACACCGGGTACAGTGGATGCAGTATACCACATTGGCAGATGTGCAGGTGAACCTCTGCTTAATATGGAAAGTCAACTTGGGGCCTGGGATAGGGGTGAGGGAGGAGGTGTGGGGGCAAGTGTAGCATTTCCTGTGGTTGCAGCGGAAGGTGCCGGGTGTGGTGGGGTTGGAGGGGCGTGTGGAGCGGACAAGGGAGTCACGGAGAGAGTGGTCTCTCCAGAATGCAGACAAGGGTGGGGATGGAAAAATGTCTTGGGTGGTGGGGTTGGATTGCAGATGGCGGACGTGTCGGAGGATGATGCGTTGTATGCCGTGGTCGACCCATTGACTCAACGTGTTCCTGCCCCACCGAACTCATCTCCACCTATCTGGACTCCATTTTTTCCCCTTTGGTCGAGGAACTCCCTACCTACATCTGTGACACCACCCACGCCCTCCACCTCCTCCAGAACTTCCAATTCCCTGGCCCCCAACACCTCATTTTCAGCATGGCCGTCCAGTCCCTATACACCTGTATTCCGCATGCAGATGGCCTCAAGGCCCTCCGCTTCTTCTGCCCCACAGGCCCAACCAGTCCTCCTCGACTGACACCTTCATCAGCCTAGCCAAACTCGCCCTCAACCTCAACAACTTCTCTTTCGATTCCTCCCACTTCCTACAGACAAAGTGGGTGGCCATGGGCACCCGCATGGGCCCCAGCTATGCCTGCTTCTTTGTAGGTTACGTGGAACAGTCCCTCTTCCGAACCTACACAGGCCCCAAACCTCACCTCTTCATCTGGTACATTGATGACTGTATCGGCGCCGCCTCTTGCTCCCCAGAGGAGCTCGAACAGTTCATCCACTTCACCAACACCTTCCACCCCAACCTTCAGTTCACCTGGGCCATCTCAATCACATCCCTCACCTTCCTGGACCTCTCAGTCTCCATCTCAGGCAACCAGCTAGTAACAGATGTCCATTTCAAGCCTACTGACTCCCACAGCTACCTAGAATACACCTCCTCCCACCCACCTTCCTGCAAAAATTCCATCCCCTATTCCCAATTCCTCCGCCCCCGCCGCATCTGCTCCCACGATAAGACATTCCACTCCCGCACATCCCAGATGTCCAAGTTCTTCAAGGACCGCAACTTTCCCCCCAAAGTGGTCGAGAACGCCCTTGACCGCGTCTCCCGCATTTCCCACAACACATCCCTCACACCCCGCCCCCGCCACAACCGCCCCAAGAGGATCCCCCTCGTTCTCACACACCACCCCACCAACGTCTGGATACAACGCATCATCCTCCGACACGTCTGCCACCTACAATCCGACCCCACCACCCAAGACATTTTTCCATCCCCACCCTTGTCTGCTTTCCGGAGAGACCACTCTCTCCGTGACTCCCTTGCTTGCTCCACACTGCCCTCCAACCCCACCACACCCGGCACCTTCCCCTGCAACTGCAGGAAATGCTACAGGTGCCCCCACACCTCCTCCCTCACCCCTATCCCAGGCCTCAAGATGACTTTCCATATTAAGCAGATGTTCACCTGCACATCTGCCAATGTGGTATACTGTATCCATTGTACCCGGTGTGGCTTCCCGTACATTGGGGAAACCAAGCGGAGGCTTGAGGACCACTTTGCAGAACACCTCCGCTCGATTCGCAATAAACAACTGCACCTCCCAGTCGCGAACCATTTCAACTCCCCCTCCCATTCTTTAGATGACATGTCCATCATGGGCCTCCTGCAGTGCCACAATGATGCCACACGAAGGTTGCAGGAACAGCAACTCATATTGCGCTTGGGAACCCTGCAGCCCAATGGTATCAATGTGGACATCACCAGTTTCAAAATCTCCCCTTCCCCCACCGCATCCCAAAACCAGCCCAGTTCAACCCCTCCCGCCACTGCACCATGCAACCAGCCCAGCTCTTCCCCTCCACCCTCTGCATCCCAAAACCAGCCCAGCCTGTCTCTGCCTCCCTAACCTGTTCTTCCTCTCACCCATCCCTTCCTCCCACCCCAAGCCACACCTCTATTTACTACCTACTAACCTCATCCCACCTCCTTGACCTGTCCCCTCACTACCACCCCACCTGTACTCTCCTCTCCACCTATCTTTTCTCTCCAGCTTCGGTCCGCCTCCCCCTCTCTCCCTATTTATTCCAGAACCCTCAACCCATCCCCCTCTCTGATGAAGGGTCTAGGCCCGAAACGTCAGCTTTTGTGCTCCTGAGATGCTGCTTGGCCTGCTGTGTTCATCTAGCTTCACACTTATAATCTGTGTCAACAAAACATGGTGTGGATGAGACTTCATCTCACAACCTCGGCAATTCCTACCACGGTCTCTGCATGTCTGATTGCAATATTAACTGATCCCTTACAGTATCACTTCAGGATATGTTAAGAGGAAATATTGGGGACAACAGTCAGTGGTTTGACTCAGACTCGAGCCGAAGCTCATGCTGCCACACCACAAAGAACGGGTCACGACACTGTCACAGCGCCACACAATGAAACGAGCGGGAGCAGGAAATAAGTACAGTGATAGAGGGTTTGTAAGGAGCACCATCAGACCCTCAACAGGAATACTCATCAAACAGTAAACTGTGATGAAGGAACACTGAATGAGGGCACGGAGCTACTCTGTGCCTCCAGTGATGCAATCGGTGAGCGCGCGGTCCTTCTCTGACGGTACAGAGGCGCGTGAAATGCCCAGCCTGTGAGCTCCAACCTCACCCGGGCCAGCTTTTAGTGACACGGACCAGCAGGACAAGGATAAAGAGCATTTTTCAGCATAATAGCCTCTTTTGATAAAGATTGGTTTCTGGGTTTGAGAAATGTCTGGTCCTGGGGAACTGTCCCAGTGGTCAAGGAAAACCCTGCAAATATTCAACTCGCGAAGAAGCATCTATGGAGGTAAGAATGAAGATGGCGTTTGAGCGCCACGACCTTTCTCGTGTGGCTGGCCCTGAACGTGGTTAAATTCAGGGCAAAGCTGTTTTGCTCATTATACTTTGCACCCACACATACAGTTCATTGCAATAGTCGAAAATGAATGAGAGTTATCTAATTTTTAACATTGTCCCGCATTTATTTCAGCTTAAAGAAAGCGCTGCTGATAAGAAGAGAGTTAAACTGCAAAACCAATGTGCCTTGTTCCTGTGTTTCTTGGGTGGAGATTACTGAGTACTAAATGGATTCTACATCTTGGTAGTGATTACTGTTGCATTTTTAAGGCACTTGATTAAAGCTGGAAATGGATCTCCGAGCAACTGTTCATTCGGGAATATCTTTCCTGTACAATTTTAACTCAAGTTTGGTCAGTTGCAGTCAGAATTGATCACATGGAAATTTATGCCAGATCTTCCAAAGCCATGAGCTTCTGTTTTACTCAATCTTATACAGCGGCACACGTTCACGAAATTTCGTTACATTTCAAGTCAGAGATTGTTTCTCAACGTTTTCCCTGACCACACCCTACCCCTAATCCCTCAACCACCCACAGACTCTCTCTCTCCCTGAGAATGCACTCCTTGTGCGACTGCAAACGAGTCTTTCAAAATATTTTGGAAACGGTTTTTCGGTGTGACAGGAATTCAGCTCCTATCTTTTATTTTTCGTCAATGGTTTTGAATGTCTGACTTCCAGTTATTGGTTCACTTGAAAGAGGGAACTTCCCCCTTTTTCCTCTCTCCACAACTCAAATCATCTGCAAAATGTCCATGAGGTATTCCTTTCGTTAGTGTGAGCATTTCCAACTTTTCTAACATCCCTCGTGAATAAAATCCTGTCGCGGTAAACCCCATTGGTGTTCTCTGGAATGTTTTAACACCCAAGTAAGCTCCATCATGCCCTTCCTTTTCAAATAATAGAATCACTAGAGTGTGGAAAGTGCCGATCGAGTCTGCCCCGACCCTTGAAAGAACATCCCACCCAGACCTAGCGGTCGCCCTATCTCTGCATTAACTATGGTTTAACCTACACATCCCTGACAGCACAGAGCAATTTAGCAAGGCCAATACACCGAACCTGCCCATCCAACAGCAGTGTAACCACTGAGACACTGTACGATCCTAGTAAACCCTGTCTGTGTCATATCTGATATCTTTACAACCGTGAACCCCAGTAAGCACCATCTGTGCCCTTTCTGATATCTTTATTCCCGGTAACCCAGTTTAGTGAAAGCACGCGGGACCCACGAACCCAAATGCAGTGCAGCAAAACTCTCCTCTGTGCTGTACAATCTCATTAGCGCTGCAGGAAAGGTATTTGCTGTTACTGCACTCAAATCGGGATCGGTTTATCCAGTGCCTCCCTCGGATTTCTGCTTCCAGTAAACACTTCACTCTGGAACAAATCTATCAAATCATTTTGATTTCAACGCAGACAAAAGGCGCAGCTTGCAGAAGGCATGTGTTGGCACTTTCACTGACACTCTGTCTCCCCCGGATGTAGTCCTGCCCAGCACTGAGTCAGACAGCACCGTCCTTCCTCTGACATGTCCCATCGAGAATGGAAGGACAGATAGTAATAACCCACACCTGTAAACGGAGCAGGCAATTTCAAATTCCTAAGAGAGACACAACTCAGAGTCAGAGATCACAGAATCCCTACAATGCAGATGGAGATCTTTCAGCCCACTGCTTCTGCACCTAACACCACTCGAGCTTTCCACTTCTCCACCCTAACCCCACAAACCCACATTTACTACGACGAACCATGACAGGACAATTTACCGAAACGGCACAACTTTGGGGAGAATGCGCAAACTCCATACAGAGAGTCTCACAAAACTACAGTCGAAACTGTGTTCCCGCCACCACGAGGCAATGCTGAACCACCCTGGAATATGAGGATGGTCTCCTGTGGGGAGTTTAACGCTGCTCTCCCACGTGAGACGCAGGGATACGAACCAGTCCACTACTGCTGTCTTCCACACAGCATAAGCCCCTTCAGTCTATTGCGGCTGCACTGGACAAAACAAGCACTGAACTATCCCAATCCTATTTACCATCACTTGGCTCAGCATCTGCTGGCTGAAACAAGTCTTTCTGAGTATCTATTCAAACCGGCCTGCCTCTTACCTTAAATCTACGGCTCCATGGTGATCGATCAAAGAGAAACAGCACCTTCAGTCTCCCCTGTTCGTATGCCTCATTAGTTTGCATATCTCGATCACCTTCCCTCGCAATCACCCCTGCTCTAAGAAAACAACCCCAGTCTGTCCAATCTCTCTTCGTAACTGAAACTCTTCAGCCCGGGCAATATCCTTGTAAACCCCTTTTGCACCGTTCCCTATAGGAGCACATCTCTCCAAGAGGAGAATTGCAGAACTGCACACAATGCTGTCGCTGTAAAGGAATGAACAAATGAAATAAATGATTCAAACAGCTACAGAAACTGTTCCTTTCCAATAAAGATTCTTTTGCTCAAACGTATCCTGTGTCTTTTTCCTGAACCTGATGTCCCAACAATCACTGGTCCATGTCTGTAAAAGATATTCTACTCCCAACTGCGGCAACTAAATGGATCGACTGATTTGAAGGTCCACATGGTGAGACTGGGGCACGCTCACCCAGCAGCAATGACCGCAAGAGCAGAGGCTAAATGGTGTGAATATGGCAGTGTGTGATAGATTGTGCAGTGCCTCAGCGAAGTGGGAGAAGGGACGTAAAGGAGAGTTAGTGATTGTGGGAGGGAGAAAAATCTGCGGGAAGAGATGGGTTTGTATTCTGATACATCAAACACAGACATGGGAGAGAGCGGGTGTTTGAGGGAATAAGTTCATCAACTGGGAGAATATTTTCATGCGAATCAATTAATTCCTTATCGAAGGATGATTCACAAGGAGCAACATGGGAAGAACACCCATTGCTACGGCTCAGATCAGAACTGAGGTTGCTCCGGCCACCACTCAGAGTACTCATCACTGTACAAGCAGGGCCACACAGGGAGACACTCTGGAAAAGTGTGACAAGTACAATGGCTGAGGATGTGTCAGGAACAGCTCCATAAATACAACGGGAATACTTGGCGAACAGTGGACTAACATGTGAGAACTCAGAGCGAGCCGAATCTTTAACTTCGATGCCTCCAGAATCCATTAACTGAGACGATATTATTGAAATGTAATTTCAGTAACAATGTAGTTTAACATCGGATACTTCACCAGTTCCCTCACACAAGGAAGTGACCACTGCTGCAGATGGCCATATAATCCCAGTTCCCAGGCCCAGAATCAGACCAAAACAGTGGCGCAGCAGGGGAGGTGGAACCAGAAACGGGGCTGGAAATGAACAAATAGAGAACATTCTTTCCTGCCTACTATGCCACCAATTTTGGTGTCGTTTGTGAACTTACTATCCATGCCTTCTGTCAGTTGTTTCTGGTGTAGATCAATGATTTAGGTGTAGCTGTAGTGGCTGTGATTTCGATATTTGCAGATGATGCAACAATTGGTCAGATGGTTAACCATGAGGAAGCAAGCTGTGGGCTGCACGGGGACATTAAATAATTAGGAAGAAAATAAGGAATTCAATCCAGGGAAGTGGCTGGTAATGAAACTGGGAAGGGTAAGTTATGGGAGTGCTCAAAAACAGTAAGGGCACTGAGTGGATTAAAGTAAAGAACAGAGCTTGGAGTGGGCATTCACAGATCCATGAAGGTGGTTGGATGGGAAGATCAGGTGCTTGAGAGAGGGCTTGAGGACTGGCTCTTTTGAGACCATCTAGAGGCTGAACACAAGTTTGGTCACTGCACTAAACAACTGGAAAAAGTATCATAAGGCAGAAGATGGAGGGCAGAAATAGGCCATTTGGTCCATCAAGCCGACTCCACCACTCAGTGAGATCATCCCTTATACTGCTCCAACTCAGGCTGGAATGTTCCTTACAGGGGAACTTACAGATGGAGTTGTTCTAATGCACTGTCTGCTCTTGCCCATTCAGGCGGTACAGTCCATGGGCTGCGTGACTTACTCTAGTGCATCTTGTAGATGGTGCATTCCATTGCCACTGTGCCTCGGTGTTGAAGGGAGTTGATATTGAAAGTACTGAATGCGGTGCCAGTTAAGGGGGCTGCCTTTCCTGCACTGTGTCAAGTTTCTTGAGTGTTGTTGGAGCTGAACCCATCCAAGCAAATGGACAGTATCCCATTATACTCCTGCCTTGTGCCTTGCAGGCGATACACAGGCTTCCGGGAGTCAAAATTTGATTTAATCACAAAATTTCGATTCACTTGTAGCAACAAAATTTACATGGCAGGTCCAGTTCTGTTTCTCTCCAACACTCGTCCCCAGGATGTTAGAGTGGAAAATTCAGTGAAGATAAATGAAAATAAAGTCAATGGGATATGAAATCATCAGCCAGCATTCCCACTTCTGCATTATGCAGTCAGGGTGATGAAGGGTAAGGAGTCAGCAGTGTGTAAAAGGGGAATATAAGTGTAATGGAGAGAGACACTGTAGTATATACCATACAGGAGTAAATACACATGGACAAATCACACAGGGTAGGGCTGAGTGAAATATATCTATAATAAGGACATTACTATTGTAGCTCAGGTATTTTATATTATATCCATAACAGGGAACAGTCAGCAGGCACTTCGGCTTCAGAAATCATCTGTATAATTTAAGATAGTCACATAAGTGTTACTCCTAAAAGGAAAGGCATGTGCTGAGAGCATGTGCTGTGTCACAGATAAGCTCTGAGGAAGTCGAAATTACAGAACAGCATCTTACTTATGTCAACCATTTACTACAAAAAAAGTTTATTTTTTACTTCTTCGTGAAGCAAGGGGGCAAGGGATTGGGGTGCGAGGGATGGGGTGCAAGGGATGGGGAGGGAGTGAGCAAGGGAGCAAGGGATTGGGATGGACTGAGCTACAGGGTGGGAGCAATTGGTGGGGATGGATTGAGGGACAGCAACGGAGTGAGGGATGGGGAGGGAGTGAGTGAGTGAGGGACAGAGTGAGGGAGCGAGGGATGGGGAGGAACAGACAGGGAGTGAATGAGCAAGGGCAGGGAGTGGGCCAGTCAGGGATGGATTCAGGGGATCAAGGAATGGGGAGGGAGAGACAGGGAGTGGGGGATGGGAAGCGAGGGACAGAGGAGAAAATGAGCGAGGGATGGGGAGGGAGCAAGGAAGGGAATGAGGAAAGTGGAGACAGGGAGCGAGGGACAGAGATGGAGAGAGGGAGGGAGATAGGGACAGAGAGGGAGCAAAAGCAAGGGAGACAGGGAGGGAGGGAGCAAGGAGGGAGTGAGGGATGGGGCAGGAGGGAGGGAGGGACGGACAGGAAGGGAGAGAGCAAGGGACAGAAAGGGAGGGAGATAGGGACAGAGAGAGAGCGTGAGGGAGGGACTGAGGGACGGTGAAGGAGTGAGGTAAAGGGAGGGAGTGAGGGAGCGAGTGAGGGATGGATGGTGTGAGAGAGCGAGGGACAGAGAGGGAGAGAGTGAGGGATGAGGAGTGAGCAAGGACATGGATGGAGGGAGCAAGGGAGTAAGGGATGGGGAGGGAGGCAGCAAGGGACAGGGAAGGAGTGAGGTAGGGAGCAATGGATGTCGAGGGAGCGAGAGAGTGAGTGAGGGCGGGAAGGGCCATAGCGAGGGTTGGGAGCAAGGGAGAGAGGGACAGGAACGAGGGACAAGGGAGGAAGCCAGGGAAGGGAGCAAGGGATGGGGAGGGAGTGAGGGACATAGAGGGAGAGGGAGGGGAACAGGGAAGGAGAGGGACAGAGCTAGGGATAGGGAGGGATACAGGGAGAAGAGGGAGGGATACGGAGGGAGGGAGAGAGTGAGTGAAAGAGGGATGGCAAAGGAGCAAGGGATGGGAGGGAGGGAGCGAGGGACGGGGAGTGAAGGACCGGGAGGGAGCAATGGAGTGAGGGACGGGGACTGAGGAAGGGAATGCGGGACAGAGACCAAGCAAGGGAGGGAGCAAGGGACTGTGAGGGGAGCAAGGGACGTTGAGAGAGTGAGGGAGTTAGGGACAGCAAGGGAGCGAGGGACAGAGAGGGAGCGAGGGACAGGGAACAAGGGAGGGAGCAATGGGTCGGAGCGAGGGACAGGGAGTGAGTGAGTGAGGTTCCGACAGGAAGGGACGGGGAGGGAGTGAGGGACGGGGAGGGAGTGAGGGAGTGTGTGAGCATAGGATGGATTGAGTGAGCGAGAGACTGAGAGAGGCAATGAGGGACAGAGAGAGGGATGGAGTCAGGGACAGAGTAAGGGAGCGAGGGACGGTGAGGGAGAGAGAGTTTGAAGGACAGGCAGTGGGAGAGCAAGCGATGGGGTGCAAGGGAACAAGGGATGGTGAGAGAGTGAGGGACTGATTGAGCAAGGGAGTGAGGGACTTGGAGGAAGCGAGTGAGCAAGGGGCTGTTAAGGATGGGGAGGGAAGGATCAAGGGACAGGGAGGGAGCAAGGAGCAGTGAGGGAGTGATAGATGGGGACAGAATGAGAGATGGGGAGGGAGCGATTGAGTGATGGCCAGAGCCAGGGAGCAAGGGATGATGAGGAAGGGAGGGAGTGAGGGATGGTTAGTGGGTGGGGGTGGAACGAGGGATGGAGAGGGAGGGAGGGAGGGAACGAGACAGAGAGAAAGAGAGGCAGAGGGATCGAGTGGCAGGGAGGGAGTGAGGGATGGGGAAGCAACAAGGAAGCGAGGGACGGGGAGGGTGGAGGAAGTGAGGGAGTGAGGGATGGACCGAGAGAGCAAGGGGCAGGGAGGGAGGGACTAAGGGATGGGGAGTGAGCAAGGGGCAGGGAGGGAGGGAGGGAATGAGGTGCAGGGAATGAGTGAGGTAGGGAGTGATGGACATCGAGGGAGCGAGAGAGGGGGGTGAGGGAGGGAAGGACCATAGCAAGGGCAGGGAGGGAGGGAGAGAGGGGCAGGAGGAGGGATGGGAGAGGAATCTAGGGAAGGGAGCAATGAATGAGGTGGGAGTGAGGGACAGGGAGGGATTGAGGGACATCGAGGGAGGGGGAAGGGGACAGGGAAGGAGAGAGGCTGAGCGGGGATAGGGAGGGATACAGGGAGGGAGCGAAGGACAGGGACAGGGATGGTCGAGGCAGGGGTGGGACAGGAAGGGAGCAAAGAACAGGGAGGGATGGACTGGGAGGGTGTGAGGGATAGGGAGTGAGTGACACGGAGGGGGACCGGAAAAGTCAGGGAGAGAGCGAGGTACAGGGAGGTAGCCAACGTTGGACAGACAGAGAGGGAGCGAGCGGCAGGGAGGGAGCAAAGCACAGGGACAGGGTGGCACAAGGAGGGAGCGAGGGACAGGGACAGGGTGGCACAGGGAGGGAGCGAGGGACAGGGTGGCACAGGGAGGGAGCAAAGCACAGGGACAGGGTGGCACAGGGAGGGAGCAAGGGACAGGGACAGGGTGGCACAGGGAGGGAGCAAAGCACAGGGACAGGGTGGCACAGGGAGGGAGCGAGGGACAGGGACAGGGTGGCACAGGGAGGGAGCGAGGGACAGGCACAGGGTGGTGGGCACAGGGAGGGAGCGAGGGACAGGGACAGTGTGGCACAGGGAGGGAGCGAGGGACAGGGACAGGGTGGCACAGGGAGAGAGCGAGGGACAGGGACAGGGTGGCACAGGGAGGGAGCGAGGGACAGGGTGGCACAGGGAGGGAGCGAGGGACAGGGACAGGGTGGCACATGGAGGGAGCGAGGGACAGGGTGGCACAGGGAGGAAGCAAGGGACAGGGACAGGGTGGCACAGAGAGGAAGTGAGGGACAGGGTGGCACAGGGAGGGAGCAAGGGACAGGGAGGGAGCAAGGGAACGAGATGGGTGGGGACAGGAAAGGAACAAATGACAGGGAGGAACTGGGAGGGAACGAGGCAGCCAGGGATGTGTAGGAAGCAAGGTAGCGAGGGACAGGGAGGGAGTGAGGGATGGGGAGGGACCGGCAGGGAGGGAGCAAAGGAGAGAAGGACAGGGAGGGAGGGACTGGGAGAGAGGGAACAAGGGACGGGGAGTGAAGAAGTGAGGGAGGGGAGTGGGGTGGGACAGAAGGATGGCGATTGAGTGAGGGAAAGGTGGATGGAGTGAGGGATAAGGAGGGAGCATGTGATTGGGAGAGAGCGTGTGGGACAGGGATGGTGAAAGGGATGAGGGAGCGAGGGATATGGACTGGGAGGGACAGGGAGCGAGGGACATGGTGGGAGTGAGGGACGGGGAGGGGGTGAGGGACGGCGAGGGAGCAATGGGGAGGTAGCGAGGGTGTGAGGAATGGCGAGAGAGCAAGGGACGGGGTTGGAGCAAAGGACGATGAAGGAGCAATGGGGTGGGAACGATGGAGTGAGCGACAAGAAGGGAGGGAGTGACAGGGACGGAGGGAGAGAGCAACAGGGGAAGGGGCTAGGGTACAGGGAGACGGGGCCCAGACAGCCAGATACAGGGCGTGGAGCCAGGGGGTTACAGAGATAAGTGAGGGACTTGAAGGGAAAGAGGAGGATCAGGAAGGGGGCAGAGAGAGAGAGAAAGTGGGTCAAAGATCGAGAGTGAGAGGTGAGAGCGAGGGAGGAGGAGACAGATAAAGGGTACAGAGGGGGATGGGGACGGAGAGAGGGAAAGAGTGTGATCGGGGATGAGGAGAGGTGGGGCCAGAGGGAAAAATACTGAGTGGGAGATGGGGCTTACACATTGCAGATGGTGAGAGAAGGGGGTGTGGGCATTTGAAGAGGAGGGAGAGAGAGAGACAGGACTCAAGGAGACAGGGTGTTTTGGGGAGGGTAGGTGGAAAAAGAGAAGGAGGGGAATGGAGAGAGGGATGGGGAACAAGGGGGTAGGGAGAAATGTGGGCCGGAGAGGGAGTGAGCGGGGAGGGACTGGAGAGAAAGAGGCAGAGATATCCCAGAGGTGAACGCAAGGACAGAGTGACTTATACCAACTCCTGAGCTCAGTCCCAGAATTGTCCCATTCCCTTGGGGCCGAGTCTGTCTCTCTCCAGGTGAGCTTCTTCAACACAGAGACAAACAACAATATAGTTTGCTGAGCTGCTTGGCACTTTTTAATGAACGTTAATTGCATATTGAAGTTATGGATGCAGTCAGTGGAATGGGGCCTTTTCTCTTTGGCCTGTGAGTTGAGAGAAACATTGACATGTTTCCCTGTAAACCCCTGTGGGGTAAGGTTGGATAAACCAGCACTACCCTCAGTCTGTTACCATAGCGACAGGCTGCTTCATTGCTGAAACATTGAACTGAAATGAGAAAATCCCGGATGGATTGATTAATGAGTGAATTTGATTGATTGATGAATTTGGGTAAAGGGATATTTCAGCACATTCTTCAGCTGCTGCCTGAACTGAGTCTGGGTCACGGCATAAATCGCGGTGTTTGTGCAGCAGCTGAGGAGCTGCAGCATGAAGCCCAGTTCCATCACAACGTAATCTAGATACACAGACCGATACCCAAACTCCCACATCCGGGACCATATATAATACACCATTAACATTGACCATAACAGGATGAAATTGGCTGAGATCACAAACAGTAAAATGATGGATTTTTTTCGATTTCTCATTTCTGTGTCACACTGACTGTCCCCATTGGTGTGAGCCCGGAGTCTCCTGCGGGCTCTGCTGGTCACTAAAATGTGTCTGACGGTGAAAACATTGAGCAGCAGAATCAGGAGAAATGGGAGAGTCGGGGTTAGAATGTGGTGGAGGAACTCGATTGTGGTCCAGGCACGAGATGATTGAACATCGATACTTTGCCGACAAAACCAGGGGGTGTTCCCCAGCGAATAGTGACCTGTGAGCATGAAATACCAGAAAATGTTCTTTAAACAGCTCAGCACAGTCACTGTTCCCAGAACCACAGCCGCCGTTTTCTCACTGCAATATTTACTTTTCAGCTTCTGGCAACAAATGGCCACAAATCGATCAAAGGTGAAAGTGACGGTGAACCAGACAGAACAGTCAGTGGCTGCATTAAGCAGGACGGCGTGGATATTACACACGGGGATGGACTGCAGGAAATAAAACTGTTCGTAATAAACAATGGGAATGTGTCTCAATATCAGGTCGAGGATAATGACCAGTAGATCCGCCACTGCCATGGCCCCCAGGTAACGTCTGACACATGGAGACAATCCACAATCTTTATAAAGCAGGACGTAGATCGTCACTACGTTAACTGTGAGGAAAGAAAACAAATAAATTACACATCGGTCTGGAGGCACAGTTACCAGTTTGATTGAGGACCCAGTGACATTTTCAAATGTATCGCTGATTTATTGAAAAAAAAGAAGCTGAAATAACCCGTAGTAATGTCTCAATTTGTTTTATTTTACAAAAAAAACTAACATAAAATACAAGAAACTCTCCCTCCTGAAATACACAAACACACATCCATAAGGACAGACGGCTTCTAGAACATTCCCACTGACTCATTCACTCGAGAGCAGGCACAGGTCATTTCCTTACAGTTCCTGATATAGAGGGTGAAGACGTTGCTGTCCTGAAGGATTCTCTCCCAGTTCCCTGCAGACAAACGGAGGATGGAAATTTCAGTCTTTTCGTCCACATTGTGGTCAATTTTTGTTTGTGAAGAAACATGAACACAGGGAAAATGTATTCACCCCATTAACTACCTGAGGGGAATTTGCAACAGTGTCTCCTTCTCTCTGGAATGGGATCTTTTCCCTCGGGGTCTTATCTTTTGTTCAATTAACTGGCATCCAAATGATCACAAATAATGTCGGATACAAAATGTTCCGGGGAATGTCGGTGACAGAATGTTCCAGGGAATGTCGGATACAGAATGTGATGGAGTCATAAAAGATCCACATCACAAAGGCCCTTCTGTCCATCAGTTTTGGTGAGACCCACACACCCTCGCGGTGGAAATCTCTCCCCAAACTCAACACAACTGGCAAACACAAATTAAAGGCATTGCCAGATCAGCTGAAGTGGTCAGTTATCTCACATTCTCAATCCACCTCATAGAACCAGCCCAGACACCACAAACCCAGATGGAATATCTGTTCAGCATGGAGCACTGTGCAGACCAGGCTAGTGTCCTGCTCAATACAACCCGGCAATCTGTCCAGAGTGGGACACTGTGCAGGCCTCACCAGTCAAATAGATATCAGTCCAGCACGGGGAGCTGTGCAGACCACACCAGTGCATTAATATATAAATCCGGACCAGGTATCTGTCCAGCACGGGGGACAGTGAGGTGAACACCACTGAACTGATCTGCAAACCTGGAGCAGTTACCCTCCCAGTGTGTAGATCTGTACAGACCACCCCAGTGCAGTCCCTGGTAACGCTGTGTTAAATCACCTCCCAGCCTGGGGAAACTTGCAGCCCATGCTGGAAGTGACAGGATGTGGGGCTCCCATCCATTTACAGCTCCATATCTCCAATGTGCCATGACAAGGGGTGCCATGGGTGTGAAAATCACTGCCAGAGAGAGATGGTGGGGAATCACTTTAAATACGAACAAATGGGATGGGTTGGATAAACAGACAGAGACGGGGAGATTGAGAGACTGTGTCATGGAAGGATGTGTTCACAACTTTAGAATGCTGACATGTAGACATACTCCCCAACACTGAAAACACTGCATCGATCCAACATTGTCGACTGATTCAATCCGGACACCTCACCACTTCCCCCTCACCTACACCATCACTAACAGCAGGGCCATGCACATTCACCTTCATTCCCTCCCTCCCTTTCCCTCATTCCAGGAGGAACAGCCTGGAATAGGACAGAAAAGGCCAAGCAGGGCAGTGGTGTTCCCCACATCAGTTCCCTCACCCACCTTCCCCCGCCGCATGGGGAGGGCCCTGGAATGAGCCAGAGAGAACCAGGACGACTCATGTGGAGATTCCAAAATATACACGTCCCACCAACCGAGTAAGGAGCAATGTTCAGTGAAGGGTAATTCTCACTTTAACCCCACTGTCAGTTCCATTTCCACCTGGCACAGCTTAGAAACCGTGCCCCTGATGCCATCTCTCTTTTGTATCGAGCCGGTACGAATGGAATTCCCATGGTCTCGGTGGGCAGGAGGGTGAGCTCACTGCACATCGTCTCCACCAGCTCCCAGGAAGGGAGCACGGAGTCTCCCTCCTACACCTCCTCCTTCAGACAGCTCAGATACTGAAACGAACCTATAATATTTACTAGTCTCCCAAATTGTCCTTACATCTTCAATAATCAAGCACTGAAAATCTCACAGAGTCACAGTCCCCATGGAACAACTGAAACACTGTCACACTCACTGGAGAGAGCAATAACTGATGTACTCTCATGGAGTGACTCAAATAATGAAATGCTGTCCACGGAATAACAGTAATCCCAACACACACCAAATGGAATGAATGCAGTTATTAGCAAAACACAGAACCAGGGAAATTCTGATAGGTTCCCCTTATTTGTGTAAGTATCGGTGTATTTGTGTATGTATCTGTGTGTCTCTGTGTGGGGCAGGTCTGACAGTCTCTGAGATAATGGGAACTGCAGATGCTGGAGAATCCAAGATAATAAAGTATGAAGCTGCATGAACACAGCAGGCCAAGCAGCATCTCAGGAGCACAAAAGCTGACGTTTCGGGCCTAGACCCTTCATCAGAGACGGGGATGGGGAGAGGGTTCTGGAATAAATAGGGAGAGAGGGGGAGGCGGACCGAAGATGTAGAGAAAAGAAGATAGGTGGAGAGGAGACTATCGGTGGGGAGGTTATATCGAACGTCATCTTGGGGCCTGGGATAGGGGTGAGGGAGGAGGTCTGGGGGCAAAGTGTAGCATTTCCTGCTGTTGCAGGGGAAGGTGCTGGGTGTGGTCGGGTTGGAGGGCAGTGTGGAGCGAACAAGGGAGTCACGGAGAGAGTGGTCTCTCCGGAAAGCAGACAAGGGTGGGGATGGAAAAATGCCTTGGCTGGTGGGGTCGGATTGTAGATGGCGGAAGTGTCGGAGGATGATGCGTTGTATCCGGCGGTTGGTGGGGTGGTGTGTGAGAACGAGGGGGATCCTCGTTGGGCGGTTGTGGCGGGGACAGGTTGTGAGGGATGTGTTGTGGGAAGTGCAGGAGACACGGTCAAGGGCGTTCTCGAACACTGTGGGGGGAAAGTTGTGGTCCTTGAAGAACTGGGACATTTGGGATGTGTGGGAGTGGAATGCCTCATCGTGGGAGCAGATGCAGCGGAGGTGGAGGAATTGGGAAAAGGGGATGGAATTTTTGCAGGAGGGTGGGTGGGAGGAGGTGTATTCTAGGTAGCTGTGGGAGTCGATGGGCTTGAAATGGACATCAGTTACAAGCAGGTTTGTGGACTTTGGGAAGGAGATAGAAATGGCCCATGCGGGGTTGGGGAATAATAAGGTTGGAGGCTGTGGGTGGGAGGTCCCCTGAGGTGATGAGGTCATGAATGGTGTTGGAGATGATGGTTTGTTGCTCGTTGGTGGGGTCATGATGAAGGGGGCGGTTTTAGGAGGTGTTGGAGAGTTGGCGTTCGGCCTTGGCGACGTAGAGGTCAGTGCGCCATACTACCACTGCGCCACCCTTGTCTGCGGGTTTGATGGCGAGGTTGGGGTTGGAGCAGAGGGAGCGGAGGGCTGCCCGTTCTGTAGGGGAGAGGTTGGAGTGTGTGAGAGGGGTGGAGAGGTTGAGGCGGTTAATGTCTCGATGGCAGTTGGAGACGAAGAGGTCAAGGGAGTGTAGGAGGCCTAGGGGTGGTGTTCAGGAGGAGGACTTGTGTTGGAAGCGGGTGAAGGGATCAGTGGAGGGAGGGTTAGGTTCCCGGTTGAAGAAGTAAGCGTGGAGGCGAAGGCGGTGGAAAAACTGCTCTATGTCCAAACAATCCACAAACTTGCCTGCCCTGGTCGACACATTGTCTCAGCCTGTTCCTGCCCCACCAAACTCATCGCCACCTATCTGGAATCCATTTTCTCCCCTTTGGTCCAGGAACTCCCTACCTGCGTCCGTGACACTACCCATGCCCTCTACCTCCTTCAGAACTTCCAATTCCCTGGCACCAAACACTTCATTTTCACCATGGATGTCCACTCCGTCTACACCTGTATTCTGCATGCAGATGGACTCAAGGCCCTCCGCTTCTTCCTGTCCTGCAGGCCCGACCAGTTCCCCTCCACCGACACCCTCATCGGCCTCGCTGAACTCGTCCTCACCCTCAACAACTTCTCTTTCCATTCCTCCCACTTCCGACAGACAAAGTGGGTGGCCATGGGCACCCGCATGGGCCCCAGCTATGCCTGCCTCTTTGTAGGTTACGTGGAACAGCCCCTCTTCCGCACCTACACAGGCCCCAAACCCCACCTCTTCCTCCGGCGTTACATTGATGACTGTATCGGCGCCACCTCTTGCTCCCCAGAGGAGCTCGAACAGTTCATCCATTTCACCTACACCTTCCACCCCAACCTTTAGTTCACCTGGGCCATCTCCATCACATCCCTCACCTTCCTGGGCCTCTCAGTCTCCATCTCAGCTTGTAACTGATGTCCATTTCAAGCCCACCGACTCCCACAGCTACCTAGAATACATCTCTTCCGACTCACCCTCCTGCAAAAATTCCATCCCCCATTCCCAATTCCTTCGCCACCGCCGCATCTGCTCCCACGATTAGGCTTTCCACTCCCGCACATCCCAGATGTCCAAGTTCTTCAAGGACTGCAACTTTCCCTCCACAGTGGTTGAGAACGCCCTTGACCGCATCTCCTGCATTTCCCGGGACACATCCCTCACACCCCGCCCCCGCCACAACTGCCCAACAAGGATCCCCCTCGTTCTCACACACCACCCCGCCAACCTCCGGATACAACGCATCATCCTCCGACACTTCCGCCATCTGCAATCCGACCCCACCACCCAAGACATTTTTCCATCCCGACCCTTGTCTGCTTTCTGGAGAGACCACTCTCTCTGTGACTCCCTTGTTCGCTCCGCACTCCCCTCCAACCCCAACACACCCAGCACCTTCCCCTGCAACTGCAGGAAATGCTACGCTTGCCCCCACAACTCCTCCCTCACCCATATCCCAGTCCCCAAGATGACTTTCCATATTAAGCAGAGCTTCACCTGCACATCTGCCAATGGGGTATACTGCATCCACTGTACCCGGTGCGGCTTCCTCTACATTGGGGAAACGAAGCGGGGGCATGGGGACCGCTTTGCAGAACACGTCCGCTCAGTTCACAATAAACAACTGCACCTCCCAGTCATGAACCGTTTCCACTCCCCCTCCCAATCTTTAGATGACATGTCCATCATGGGTCTCCTGCAGTGCCACAATGATGCCACCCGAAGGTTGCAGGAACAGCAACTCATATTCTGCTTGGGAACCCTGCAGCTCAATGGTATCAATGTGGACTTCACCAGCTTCAAAATCTCCCCTTTCCCCACCGCATCCAAAAACCAGCCCAGTTCGTCCCCTCCCGCCACTGCACCACACAACCAGCCCAGCTCTTCCCCTCCACCCACTGCATCCCAAAACCAGTCCAACCTGTCTCTGCCTCCCTAACCTGTTCTTCCTCTCACCCATCCCTTCCTCCCACCCCAAGCCGCACCTCCATTTCCTACCTACTAACCTCATCCCACCCCCTTGACCTGTCCATCTTCCCTGGACTGACCTAATCCCTCCATGCCTCCCCACCAAAACTCTCCTCTCCACCTATCTTCTTTTCTCTCCATCTTCGGTCCGCCTACCCCTCTCTCCCTATTTATTCCAGAACCCTCACCCCATCCCCCTCTCTGATGAAGGGTCTAGGCCCGAAACGTCAGCTTTTGTGCTCCTGAGATGCTGCTTGTCCTGCTGTGTTCATCCAGCCTCACATTTTATTATCTCTGACAGTCTCTGTGCTGTTTGATGTGATGCAATGCCTCCCTCTGCTGGCCTCACACGCCACTGCACAGGCAGCAGCAGGGGATGGGCACCATCAGGGATTTGTTCAGAGAGGGACTGGGAGGGCAGCAGCGCACGACACCATCCAAACTGATTTCTTCCTCATGTACTTATCTAAATGTCTTTTAAACGCTGTAACTGCACTCACTTCCACCATTTCCTGTGGAATTTTATCCCGTACGTGAACGACTCTCTGTAAAATAATTGCCCCTCATGTCTCTTTTAAAATGTTTGATCCTCAAAATTTGAAACATCCCCACAGTCTTGAAATCCTCCATCCCCAAGAAAAGGTAACCAACATTCAACTTATTTGTGCACCTCATGATTTAAAAGCCTCAATCAGGTCACCCCTCATCCTCCTGTGCACAAGTCAGTAAAGTCCCAGCCTATCCAGCCTCTGAAAACACTCTGAAGTGGTGATGTATCCGGATTGAATCAGGCGACAGTGTTGGGCCCATGCAGTGTTTTCGGTGTAAGGGAGTATGTCTACATGTCAGCATTCTGAAACTTGCGAACACATCCTTCCATGACACTGTCTCTCTATCTGCCCCTCTCTATCTATATATCCAAACCATCCCATTTGTTCATATTTAAACCGATTCCAGACCATCTCTCTCTGGCAGTGACACCCATGGCACCCCTTGTCCTGGCACAGGCAGCACAGTGGCTCAGTGGTTAGCACTGCAGCCTCACAGCACCAGGGACCTGGGTTCAATTCCAGCCTCGGGCAACTGTCTGTGCAGAGTTTGCACGTTCTCCCCATGTCTGCGTGAGTTTCCTCCGGGTGCTTCGGTTTCCTCCCACAGTCCAAAGATGTGCAGGCTAGTTGGATTGGCCATGCTAAAATGCCCGTAGTGTTCAGGAGTGTGTGGGTTATAGGGGGATGGGTCTGGGTGTGATGCTTCAAGGGGTGGTGTGGACTGGTTGTGCCAAAGGGCCTGTTTCCACACCGTACGGAATCTAATCTAATCCTTATATCTCAAACCATCCATTCCCACCGACATCCTGGTAAATCTCTGCTGTTCCCTCTCCAGATTAATATTATCCTTCCTATAACAGTGCGACCAGAACTGGACACAGTACATCAGAAGATGCCTCACCTACATCCTGTACAATGTGAAAATGACATCCCAACTCCCAAACTCAAAGGTCTGAGCAAAGAAGGTAACGAACTAAATGCCTTCTTAACCAGCCTGTCTATATGTGACACAGACTTCGAAGAGTTATACCTGATGGCCGAGTCTCTGTTCTGCAACACTACCAAAGGCCCTAATTTAAATTGTATAAGTCCTGCCCTTGTTTGTTTTACCAAAAGCAATGTCTTGCATTTATGCAAATTAAACACAATCTGCCACACCACAGCCCAGTGAGAGATATTCCCACCCCCCGACACAACCCTGACATGTTTTGAAAGACCCTCCCATCTCCAGAAGGCCTACAAACTCCTGCCTTTATTTTCGCAAAGACCCTGAGCTTGGTTTGCCTTGTGCGGGCAGCAGGAGGCGTGGGGTGGTGGTGGTGGGAGTGTGGATTGCAGACCAGCCTGTGATGGGGAGATTCATTTTCTTCAGGGTAGAGAGTTTGCCAATGGGCACCCAGATGGGCCCTAGTTATGCCTGTCTCTTCATTGGGTACGTGGAACATTCCTTTTCCCAGTCCTATTCTGCTACCCTCCTCCACCCACAGCTCTTTCTCCACTGTATCAAGGATATCACCGGAGATAGTAGGAACTGCAGATACTGGAGAATCTGAGATATCATCAGTACTGCTTCTCTCTCTCGTCTGGAATTGGAAAGCTTCACATATTTTGCTTCCAACTTCCACCCTGCCCTCACTTTCACCTGGTCTATTTCTGACCCCTCCCTTCCCTTCTTCAACATTTCTGTTTCCATTTCTGGGATAGACTGGCCACTGATATTCATTACAAATCCACTGTCTCCCACAGCTACCTGGGCTATATGTCCTCACACCCTCCTTCCTGTAAAATCCTGTAAATGTCTTGCATTTATGCAAATTAAACATAATCTGCCACACCACAGCCCAGCGAGTGATATTCCCACCGCACCCCCACACAACCCTGACATGTTTCGAAAGACCCTCTCAGCTCCAGAAGGCCTACAAACTCCGGTCTTTATTTTCGCAAAGACTCCCTCCATCCCATTCTCTCAGTTCCTCTGTTTCCAGCACATATGTCCAGATGAGGCTAACTTCAACAAGAGAGCCTCCGACATGTCCACCTTCCTCCTCAACCAAGGATTCCCCAGCTCCTTTGTTGACAGGGCCCTCAACCAGGTCTGATCCAATCTCGCACACTTCTGCCCTCACTCCTTCTCCTTCCTCCTGCAACAGCAAGAGGGTTCCCCGTAGCCTCACTAACCATCCCAACAGCATCCACATCCAGAAGATCATCAGACGCCATTTCTGCCACGTTCAGTGAGATGCCACCACCAGACCACCTCTCCCTTGATAACAAAGTGTGAAGCTGGATGAACACAGCAGGCCAAGCAGCATCACAGGCCTGCCTTCCGCAGGGACCGTTCTCTCTGGGACCCCCTGGTACACACTTCCTTCACCCCCAACAATTCCCCACAGCCCTATGGCCCTTCCCCTGTAACCGGTGAAGGTGCAACACCTGCCCATTTACCCCCTCACTCCCCAGTATCGCCAAATATACCTTCCAGGTGAAGCAACACTTCACTTGCACTTCCCAGAATCTGGGCGACTGCATTCGCTGCTCACAATGTGGTCTCCTCTACATTGGGAAATGAAGTGAAGACTTGGTGACCGCGAGGTAGAACATCGATGCTCAGCTTGTAAAAAAAGTCTCTAAACTGCCTGTTGCCTGCCACTTTAATGCACCACCCTGCTCCCTGGCCAACATCTCTGTCTCTGGCTTGCTGCAGTGTTACAGTGAAGCCCAAAGCAAGCTGGAGGAACAACACCTCATTTTCCACTTGGGGACCCTGCAGCCCTCCGGACTCAGTATTGAGTTCAATAATTTTAGGGCCTAAGCTCTCCCATGTCCCACACCCCACTGCACACACCAGGCCTTGTTACCACACAACCTGCCATTACACACTCCCTGTTGTTCGTCACTAACAGTCCCTATTAACAACTGCTCACCCTCCCAGCCTGATCGTTATTAACTCCTTTGTCTGTCCAACTTCTTTCTCTCTCTTTGGGCCCGAGCGTCTCGTTTACTCTCTACCCCACCCACCTCCCTATTTTCAGCATATAAACTGACATTTTCTCAGCCACCATCAATTCTGAGGAAGGGTCACTGAACCCCAAACATTGACTCTGTTTTTTTTCCTGCAAAGATGCTGCGAGATCTGCTGAGCTTTTCCAGCAACTTTGTTTTTGATCCTGGAATATAATTTGTTGCTTTGTAACATTTAATGCTTTTAGGAGGAGGGCAGGCACACCTTAGAGGTGGGAAATAGTGATCTGCAATATGATCTTTTGGGGTTGGAAATTATGCTCTTTTGTCGTGTCTGGTGTTCAGTAATGGCTGATCGAGATTCTTCAGAGTGCAGAACACGTCTGCAGAATTTCTTTCCCGAACATTGCAGTCTCCAGATATAGTAGGAACTGCTGCTGCTGGAGAATCTGAGATAACAAAGTATCGAGCTGGATGAACACAGCAGGACAAGCAGCATCAGAGGAGCAGGAAAGCTGACATTTCGGGTCTGGACCCTTCTTCAGAAATAGGGGAGTGGAAGGGGATTCTGGAATAAATAGAGAGAGAGAGAGGGGCAGGTGGATGGAAGATGGATAAATGAACAGATAGGTGGAGAGGAGACAGACAGGTCAAGGAGGCTGGGATGGAGCCAGTAAAGGTGAGTATAGGTGGGGAGTTAGGGTGGAGGTTGGTCAGTCAAGGGAAGAGGGGACAGGCCATCGAGACAGGGATGACACTGGCTGGTAGGAGGTAGGGGTGGGGGTTGAGGTGGGAGGAGTGGATCACTGGGAGAAAGGATGGACAGGTCAGGGAGGCAGGGACGAGCTGGGCTGGTTTTGAGATGCAGTGGGGGGTTGGGAGATTTTGAAGCTTGTGAAGTCCTCATTGATACCATTAGGCTGCAGGGTTCCCAAGCGGAATATGAGGTCCTGTTCCTGCAGCCTTCGGGTGGTATCATTGTGGCATTGGATGAGGCCCAGGATGGACATGTCATCCAGGGTGTGGAGCGTAGATGTTCCACAAAGCGGTTTTGAAGGCTTCGCTTGTTTTCCCCAATGAAGAGGAGGCCACATCAGGAAGAGGGGATACAATATACATCAGCAGATGTGCAGGCGAACATCTGTTTGATGTGGAAGGTTTTCCTGTGGCCTGGGATGGATGGTTCAGGGTGGTGGGGTAGGGGCACGTTCCGCACTTCTCGCAGTTGCAGGGAAAAGAACCGGGTGACATGGAGCTGGAGGGGAGTGTGGAGCGGACAAGAGATTCGTGGAGAAAGTGGTCCCTCCGGAAAGCAGGGAAGAGTGGTGAGGGAAAAATGTCGTTGGTGGTGGGGTCAGATTGCAGATGGCTCAGGTGCTGGAGGATGATGTGTTGGATCTGGAGGTTGGTGGGGGTGGTCGGGGCGGGTGGGGTATCAAAGGACAAGAAGATTCTGTTTTGGTTTTATTGAGGGGAGGGGGTGCGAGGGATGAGTTGTGGAAAACATGAGAGATGCGTTCGAGGGTATTTTCAACCACTGTGGAGGGGGAGTTGCAGCCCTTGAAAAACGAAGACATTTGGGACGTCTGAGAGTAGAATGCCTCATCTCAGGAACAGATGAAGAGGAGGTGAAGGAATTGGGAATACAGGATGACATTTTTGCAGGAAGGTGGGTGGGAAGAAGTGTATTCTAGGTAGCTGTGGGAGTTGGTAGGCTTGAAATGGATATTGTTTTCCAGGTGTTTTCCAGAGATGGAAACACAGAGGCCCAGGAAGGAGAGAGATGTATCACAAATGGTCCAGCGAAACTCAAGGTTGGGGTGGAAGGTGTTGGTGATGTGGATGAACTGTTTGAGCTCCTTGTGGGATCACGAGGCGGCATCGATACAGTTATCAATATAACGGAGGAAGAGGTGGGGTTTAGGGCCAGTGCGGCTTCGGAAAAGGGATTGTTCTATGTAACCTACAAAGAGGCAGGCATAGCTTGGGCCCATGTGGGTCCTACGGCCAACCCCTTTGTCTGTAGGAAGTGGAAGGACTTGAAGGAGAAGTTATTAATGGTGAGGACGAGTTCAGCTAAGCTGACAAGGGTGTCAGTGAAGGGAGACTGGTCGGGCCTGGGGGACAGGAAGAAGCAGAGGCCCGTTAGGTCATCTGTATGGGGATTACAAGTATACAGGGATTGGAGGTCCATGGTGAAGATGAGGTGTTGGGGACCAGGGAATTGGAAGTTCTGGAGGAGATGGAGGGCGTGGGTGGTATCATGGACATTGGTGGGGAGTTGCTGGACCAAGGGGGAGAAAATGGAGTCCTGATAGGTGGAGATAAGTTCTGTGGGACAGGAGCAGGCAGACACAATGGGTTGACTAGGGCAGGCAGGTTTGTGGATTTTGGGAAGGAGATAGAAGCGGGCGGTGCAGGATTATGGAACGATGAGGTTGGAGGCTGTGAGTGGGAGGCCACCTGAGGTGATGAGGTTGAGGATGGTCTGGGAGATGATGTATTGGTGGTCAGGGGTGGGGTCATGATCAAGGAGGCAGTAGAGGGAGGTGTCAGAGAGCTAGCATCTGGTCTCAGCAATGTCGAGGTCAGTGCGCCATTCTGCAACTGTGCTTCCCTTGTCCTCGGGTTTCATAGTGAGGTGAGGGTTGGAGACAAGGCAGCGGAGGGCTGTATGATCAGCGGGGCGAGGTTGGAGTGGGTGAGAGGGCTGGAGAGGTTGAGGCAATTGATGTCTCAATGGCAGTTGGAGATGAAGAAGTCGAGGGAGGGTAGGAGGCTTGGGGATGGTGTCCAGGAGGAGGAGGTGTGTTGGCGGTGGGAGAAGGGGTCAGTAGAGGGAGGATTTCAGATAATAACCATTTGAGCTGGAAATCATAGCCAAGCAATTAAAGATGTTAATAGTTTATCTCAATGGCACAGCACATTCCCTCAACATCCTGTAGTTGAGGCAAGTACCTTGCATTTGTTCAACACTGAAAAATCTTCCCTGTGTACTTCAGTAAATTTAACCAGAATTTGATGAATTCAAATTCAGCTGAAAGTTGGCACGTAAAATGCGACCCAAAATCTGGGCATGACTTTGGTCTTGTGTAATGGGTAGCGCCAATGCCTCTGTGCCTGTGCTCTGATTCAATTCCAATCTCTGAATCTATGATAATGTCACTAGCTCTGGACCAGAAGTTCTGGATACAACTCCTGCCAGTTGCAGAGGTGTGTCACAGCCTGTCAGAACAGATTGATGAGCAAATATACGGGACAGTCATATTGTAGATTCAGGGGCCATCCCAGCGTGGTGGCCTTCACCTTTGGACCAGAGGTCTCGATTTAAATCCCACAGCAGTGTTTCATAAAATGTCTAAACAAGTTGGTGAAATATTTTCCAGAATTGTGACTTGATTGAGAAGGACCAGTGTTGAATTTCAGAATTCAGGCCCGGGATAACAGAAAGCACAGCCGTTCATGTTGATTGGAGTAAAATGTGCACCTTATATATGTTTATAAAATCATGAAGGGCATGGTTAGGGTGAATAGTCAGGGTCTTTTTCCCAGAGTATGGGGAGTCAAACATTAGAAGGCACAGGTTTATGGAACAACGGGAAAGATTTAAAAACCATACGAATGAACTGCCAGATAAAGTGCTGGAGGCTTGTGAAAACACCATTTCAAAGGATGGGTATATGAATTGGAAGGGTCCAGAGGAATGTAGGCCAAATGCTGGCAAATGGGATGAGATTAATTTCGGATACCTGGGCAGCATGGATATGTGGACCAAAGGATTTGTTCCCATACTGTGCATCTTTATGATTCATTCATTTGCTCAGGATCTCTTTGTAATCTTGGATAACCTTGTCTGTCCATGGTTCAAATAATCTCAGTGTCATCCGTAAACTTGCTAACCTTGCCTTCTATAATTTTCATCTAAATCATTCATTTAAATGACAACCAAAAGTAAATGTAGCACCGATCCCTGTGGATCACCGCTAACCACAGGCTTCCAGTCTGAAGGACAATCCTCCATGACCACCCTGTCTCCGTCCATAAAGCAGAAACACACACACACACGCACACACATACACACACACATGCACGCACGCACATGCACACAGCCATGGAGATCGATACATTCTGATGAATAAGCAGTTCAAGGGTTATGGTGAGAAGGCGAGAGAATTGTTTTGAGAAATATGTCAAGCTTAATCGAACAGCAGAGCAGACTCGATGGGCCAGATCGCAAATTCTGCTCCAATTTCTTATCCTGTCTGGTCTGAAGGTATCGGGAATATTTCGAGGAGGTAATTTGCTGTGAGGCTAACACACTTTAAGGAGTCTCCCAATTAAGACTGAGATACGAATATATCTTTCTCTTTAACATTGTGCTGTCTGTGGTGTTCTCATCCCCAGGGGATAGTGAACACTGGGTTAGTGAAGATATTCAAGGCGGAGCTCAAAAGACATTTAATGGACAAGAGAGTCCATTATTGGGAATAAACAGGAAAAGTGTGTTCAGCCACAAACAGATCAGCCATGATCTTTCTACATTAAGCAGCAGGCTCGAGGGTCCAATTGGCCAACTGCAGCTCGTATCCTGTTTGTTGTTGTCTCACTCCTCCCTTCAAAGCTGTTGCAGAGGAAAAGGATGTCCCCATTCAAACAGTCATGGTTGTTATCATAGAGACACAGAGATATACAGCATGAAAACAGAGCTTTCGCTCCAACTCATCCACGCCATCCAGATATCCGAAATAAATCTGGACCCATTTGCCAGCATTTGGTCCATTCCTCTCTAAACCATTCCGAAACATATACCCATCATGAAGCCATTTAAATGTTGTTATTGTACCAGCCTCCACCACTTCCTCTGGCAGCTCATTCCATAAACACATCACCCTCTGCATGAAAATGTTGCCCCTTAAGTCCCTTTTAAACCTTTCCCCTCTCTCCTTAAAGCTGTGCTCTCTCGTTTTGGACTCTCCCACCCCGGGGAAAAGACCTTGGCTGTTTACACTCCTGTGTCCCTTATGACTTTGCAAACGTCTGGAAGGTCACTCATCAAAGACTTTTTATTTTATTGTGTACCAATTGTGGCAATTTTTCCACACAGCACCCACAGCCAAAAATGAAATTAACCAGAAGCTTATCTATATTTGTGATGTTCTTAAAGGGACAGATGCTAACCAGACTGATAGGAAACCTCCCCTTCTCCTCGATACATGTCCGGGGAAAATTGAGCACCTGATTGAGAGGGCAGACTAGATTTATTGCTGCATCTAAAAGACAGCATTTTTGACCTTACAGCATTTTACTCAAGTGTCAGTCTATATTCTGTGCTTGTTTTTTAAACACTCAAGGATCAGAATCATTGACAGTACAACCTCTACCTGATGATCTGAAAACAAATGCCCCTAATGGTGTGTTGCTGAGCTCAGATACTTCTCGACAACCAGCTACACACCACAGGAGAGACCCTGCAACCTTTTCCAGCTGCTACACAGCGAGTCCTGGTTAGCTAACAAGAAATGCAGAATATAGATAATTATTTAGTTTCAGGTTGGAAAGCTGAGACTAACGGAATTCCTCAAGGAATGTTGTGAGTTCATCAACAGTTTACAATCCAGATTAAAGATTTCGATGAAGGGCTGATCGGATTGGAGCTCAATGTGCGAGTACAGCATTATAGTCACCAAATAAGATGACAAGTGGAGGGAGGCGATCTACACTGGTGTGCAGACAGGGGTTGTTTGGGAGCAAACTTCGGCAACGCAAATAAAACAGTATAGTGTGGGTTGTGGGACATTTGTGTTTTGGGGAAAGGATAAAACAGCAGTAAATTATATGACTGGAGAAGTAACGCAGAGATTGGTGCTACTGAGTGATTTGTGTGTCCTGGTGCAGAAATCATATAAAGTTAGTGTGAAGATGTCGCAAGTGACTTGGAAAGTAAATGGAATAGTGCTGTTTCTTGAAAAGGGTGCTGGGTATGATGTTAGGCATGTTTCCCTGCTTCTGTACAGGGCATTGCTGAGAATCAATCTCATCCTCTGTCTGTAGGTATGATGCCCAAAACTAAAAATAATCACAATGGCCTTTGAAACTTTTCAAAGATGGTTCTCTATACACTGTCCTGTGATGAAGGCATTATGTTATGGAGGATTAACAGTTTAGTTCTGAGAATCAGAAATATTCTTGACTATATTAGAACTTAAGGAGAGTGTAAATGGTGAATACGTGACAGATAATTTGTCTCGATTGGGAGAATACAACTGGGGAAATAATTTGAAAAATAAAACAGATTCTGAGGAAGGTTCACTTGACCTGAAACATTAATTCTAATTTCTCTTCATAGATGCTGCCAGGCTGCTGACCTTTTCCACTAATTTCTGTATTTCTTTAGGAGTAAGACACATTCATTTTAATATAGATGTTGTGAAAACCACAAGACTTGTTATTTTTAAATTATGCAGGCACATATAAACATGTCTTTAAATCAAGTCGGCCCTTTTGTTGCTCAGGAAATGACTCTATGTATGACAGCAGCAATGATGCGCCAACATGGAGCAGGGAATGTGATGGAAACTAATAGCTCGGACAATGTTCAAGAGGACCTCACATGTTCATGTTTGGGGGTTGGATAGCATTATTGCGCGATTCAACTCAGAGAGGGGAAAAGAAACACAACCCACCTGAAAAGCAACAGCCTATCGCTCCCTCTCTATTTCCCTGTTCCTCATCGCATCAATGTATGAGAGCTGAAAACGCACCAATCATCTTTACCACTCATAGAGGATTCATGATGAGGATTAATTGGAATCTCCCACTGCCTGTAGCAAAGGGAATTCAGCCAAATCTATCAGTTCCAGGAAATAATCCCATTGTCAACAACTTGTCCAAGCAGAATAAATTTGGAAGCAGAATAACCTTTGGGACAATCTCTCACATTTTTCCTTTTATCATGAGTTCAACTGTTGCGTGGACAAAGTTCTTTCAAATTAATATTTCAGCTTGTCATCAAATATACGTGTGTGTGTGCGTGTGTGTGTGTGTGTGTGTCTGTGTGTGTGTGTGTGTGTGTGTGTGTGTGTGTTTCTTCTTTGCATCATAGTTTGAGTAAAATTGGTTTGGTCATAAATGTGTCATTTTAGCAGATTCAAGAAAACTGTCTGACTCTTTCCTTACACTGACCCTGACCCAGTCTGAGACCTATATTATCAGCCACATCACCAACCTGGCTGCATTTAAAATTTGTAGTGATCAGGGGAGAGGTGGGACTAGAAAAGGAAACAGTGACCCGGCAAGCCAGTGTGCCAGAGACCAGTGAGCCTGACATGAGAGCTGGATAAGTTGTGGGAGGGGATTCTGAGGGATAGGATTTACATACATTTGGAAAGGCAAGAAGTGAATAGGGATAGTAAACATTGCTTTGTGCAGTGTAAATCACGTCTCACTAACTTGATTATTTTGAAGAGGTGATAAAGAAGGTTGATGAAGGCAGTGTGGCAGACACTTTCCAAATCGGCTTCAGGAAGGTGTTACATAACATTCCGAATGGTAGACAGATTAGTCATGGGTAATCACATGGGATCCAGGGGGAGCAAGCCAATTGAATTCAAAATTGGCTTGAAGGCAGGGGATTGTTTTACAGACTGGAGACCAGTGACCAGCCGTGTGCTGCAAGTATCAGTGCTGAGTTCCCTGCTTTCCATCATTAATATAAAGGGTTTGGATGTGAATATCAGAGACATGGTTAGTAAGTTTACAGATGACATCAAAAAGTGGTGCCGTGGACAGTGGTGAAGTTTATCTCAGAGTGCAAAGGGACATTGATCAGATGGGCCAATGGGCCAAGGAGTGGCTGATGGAGTTTAATTTAGGTAAATGAGAGGTTTTGCGTTTGGTAGAGTAAAGCAGGGCAAGACTTTGTGCCCCACACCTCAGGAAGGACATACTAGCCCTGGAGCATGTCCAGCGGAGATTCACACAGATGATCCCTGGAATGGTACGTTTAACGTATGATGAACGGCTAAGGATCCTGGGATTGTACTCATCAGAGTTCAGAAGGTTGAGGGGAGACCCAATAGAAACTTACAAAATAATGGATGGCTTAGAAGGGGTGCACGCTAGGAAGTTGTTTCTGTTAGGCAGGAGACTAGGGGAGACTAAGTTGTTTGTGTTAGGCGGGAGGAGAGCGAGAGCCAGACAGAGAGAGCGCCAGGAGGCTGTCGGGAAGGTAACATTTTTTATTCCCACTTTAAAAAGCTTACCTCGAGCGTGGGCCGTCTTCATGTCCTTGGGCAGGAAAAAGAGTGGAAGGGCGATAGTCATTGGGGATTCAATTGTAAGGGGAATAGATAGGCGGTTCTGCGGTGGAAAACGGGACTCCCGAATGGTATGTTGCCTCCCAGGTGCACGGGTCAGGGATGTCTCCGGTCGGCTGCAGAACATTCTGAAGGGGGAGGGTGAACAGCCAGTTGTCGTGTTGCATATAGGCACCAACGATATAGGCAGAAAACGGGATGAGGTCCTACAAGCAGAATTTAGGGAGTTAAGAGCCAAGTTAAAAAGTAGGACCTCAAAGGTAGTAATCTCAGGATTGCTACCAGTGCCATGTGCTAGTCAGTGCAGAAATGAAAGAACAGCTAGGATGGATGCATGGCTTGAGAGATGGTGTAGGAGGGAGGGGTTCAGATTTTTGGGACTTTGGAACCGGTTCTGGAAAACGTTGAACTATTACAAATTGGATGGTCTACAGCTGAGCCATACTGGAACCAATGTCTTTGGGGGTACTTTTGCTAATGCTGTGGGGGAGGGTTTAAACTAATGTGGCAGGGGGATGGGAACCAAATATTGGACAGAAAAGAGGTAGGAACGAAAGCCTGTAGGGAACTAGTTAATGGAGTCAGTGTGACTAAAGGGAACAGTTGTCGGGGAGCAGATGATGAACACAAAGGGACAGGTGGTCTGAGGTGCATTTGTTTTAATGCGAAAGGTGTAGTTGATAAGGCAGATGAGCCTAGGGCTTGGATCAGTACCTGGGAGTATGATGTTATTGCTGTTACTGAGGCTTGGTTGAGGGAAGAATATGATTGGCAACTAGTTGTCCCAGGATATCGATGCTTCAGTGGGGTTAGAGAGGGAGGAAAAAGGGGTGGACGAATTGCAGTACTTGTCAAAGACGATAACACAGCCGTACTGAAGGAAGGCCCCATGGAGGACTCAAGCAATGAAGCAATATGGGTAGAACTCAGAAATAGGAAGGATGCAGTAACAAAATTGGGGCTGTACTACAGGCCTCCCAACAGCGAGCATGAGATAGAGGTACAAATATGTAAACAGATAATGGAAAGTTGGAGGAGAAACAGGCTGGTGGTGATGGGAGATTTTAATTTTCCCAACATTGACTGGGATTCACTCAGTGTTAGGGGTCAAGATGGAGCAGAATTTGTAAGGTGTGTCCAGGAGGGTTTTCTCGAGGAGTATGTATGTAGTCCAACTCGGGAAGGTGCCATACTGGACCTGGTGCTGGGGAATGAACCTGGCCAGGTGGTTGATATTACAGTAGGGGACTACTTTGGAAATAGTGACCACAATTCCGTAAGTTTTACAATACGCATGGACAAGGATGGGAGTGGTCCTAAATGAAGAGTACTAAACTGGGAGAAGGCTGACTATACCAAGTTTCCGGAGGATGTGAGGAATGTAGATTGGGAGAAACTGTTTGAAGGTAAATCCCCATTTGGTGTGTGGGAGGCTTTTAAGGAGAGGTTGATTAGCATGCAGGAGAGACATGTTCCTGTGAAAATGAGGAATAGAAAAGGCAAGATTAGGGAACCATGGATGACAGTTGAAATTGTGAGACTAGCCAAGAGTAAAAAAGGAAGCATACATGAGGTCTAGGCAACTGAAGACTGGCGAAGCTTTACAAGAATATCGGGAATGCAGAGCGAATCTGAAACGAAGGATTAAGAGGGCTAAGAGAGGTCATGAGATATTGCTGGCAAACATGGTTAAGGAAAATCCCAAAGCCTTTTATTCATATATAAAGAGCAAGAGGGTAACTAGAGAGAGGATTTGACCGCTTAAGGACAAAGAAGGAAAGTTATGTGCTGATTCAGAGAAAATGGGTGACACTCTTAACGAGTATTTTGCCTTGGTATTCACCAAGGAGAGGGACATGACAGATGTTGAGGTTAGGGATAGATATTTGCTTACTCTAGGTCAAGTTGACATCAGGAAGGAGGAAGTGTTGGGTATCCTAAAATTCATTAAGCTGGAGAAGTCCCCTGGTCTGGATGGTATCTATCCCAGGTTGCTGAGGAAAGCGAGAGAGGAAATAGCCCGGGCCTTAACAAATATCTTTGCAGCATCTTTAGACACAGGTGAGGTCCCGAGGGCTGGAGACGTGGTAATGTTGTCCACTTGTTTAAGAAGGGCAGCAAGGATAATCCAGGAAATTATTGACTGGTGAGCCTGACATCAGTGGAAGGGAAGCTGCTGGAGAAGATACTGAGGGATAGGATCTATTCCCATTTGGAAGAAAATGGGCATATCAGTGACAGGCAACATGGTTTTGTGCAGGGAACATCATGTCTTACCAACTTAATAGTATTCTTTGAGGACGTGACAAAGTTGATTGGTGAGGGAAAGGCTGTAGATGTCATATACATGGACTTCAGTAAGGCGTTTGATAAGGTTCCCCATGGCAGGCTGATGGAGAACGTGAAGTCACATGGGGTCCAGGGTGTGCTAGCTAGATGGATAAAAAACTGGCTAGGCAACGGGAGACAGAGAGTTGTAGTGGAAGGGCGTTTCTCAAACTGGAGACCTGTGACCAGTAGTGTTCCACAGGGATCTGTGCTGGGACCACTGCTGTTTGTGATATATTTAAATGACTTGGAGGAAGGTGTAGGTGGTCTGATCAGCAAGTTTGCAGATGACACTAAGATTGGTGGAGTAGCAGATAGTGAAGGGGACTGTCAGAGATTACAGCAGAATATAGATAGACTGGAGAGTTGGGCAGATAAATGGCAGATGGAGTTCAATCTGGGTAAATGCAAGGTGATGCATTTTGAAAGATCAAATTCAAGTGCGAACTATACAGTAAATGGAAAAGTCCGAGGGAAAATTGATGAACAGAGAGATCTGGGTGTTTCAGTCCATTGTTCCCTGAAAGTGGCAACACAGGTCAATAGGGTGGACAAGAAGGCATATGGCATGCTTTCCTTCATTGGACGGGGTAATGAGTGCAAGAGTTGGCAGGTCATGTTGCAGTTGTATAGGACTTTGGTTTGGCCACATTTGGAGTACTGTGTACAGCTCTGTTTGCCATATTACCAAACGAATGTGAATGCTTTGGAGAAGGTGCAGAGGAGGTTCACCAGGAAGTTGCCTGGTATGAAGGGTGCTAGCTATGAAGAGAGGTTGAGTAGATTAGGATTATTTTCATCAGAAAGACAGAGATTGAGGCGGGACCTGATTGAGGTCTACAAAGTCATGAGGGGTATAGACAGGGTGGGTAGCAAAAAGCTTTTTTCCCAGAATGGGGGACTCAATTACTAGGGGTCATGAGTTCAAAGTGAGAGGAGGAAAGTTTTAGGGAGATATGCGTGGAAAGTTCTTTGCACAGAGGGTGGTGGGTGCTTTAAATGCGTTGCCAGCGGAGGTGGTAGACGCAGACACGTTAGCGTCCTTTAAGATATATTTGGACAGGCATATGGATGGGCAGGGAGAAAATGGACCCAGACCGTTAGAAAATAGATGACATGTTAGACAGAGGATCTTCTGGATGTGAGTGTGCTCGCTGAGCTGGAAGGTTAGTTTTCAGACGTTTCATCGCTATTCTAGGTAACATCATCAGTGAGCCTCCGATGAAGCGCTGGTGTTATGTTCCACTTTCTTTTGATCTGTTTCGGTTTCTTTGGGTTGGTGATGTCATTTCCTGTGTTGGTGATGTCATTTCCCGTTCGTTTCCTCAGAGGATGGTACATTGGCTCCAAATCAATGTGTTTGTTGATGGAGTTCCGGTTGGAATGCCATGCTTCTAGAAATTCTCGTGCGTGTCTCTGTTTGGTTTGACCCAGGATGGATGTGTTGTCCAAATCAAACAGGACAATTGGACAATCAAATGGACAAACAGGCAGAAAGCTAGCCACCAGGGTACATGAACATCAACTAGCCACAAAACGACATGACCCACTATCACTAGTATTCTTACATACCGATGAGGAAGGACACCACTTTGATTGGGACAACACATCCATCCTAGGACAAGCCAAACAGAGACATGCACGAGAATTCCTCGAAGCATGGCATTCCAACTGGAACTCCATCAACAAACACATTGATTTGGAGCCCATCTACCATCCTCTGAGAAAAAGAACAGGAAATGACATCACCAACACAAGGAAACCTAAACAGATAAATAGAAAGCGGGACATAACACCAGTGCTTCATCGGAGACTCACTGATGATGTTACCTAGAATGGTGACGAAACGTCTGAAAACTAACCTTCCAGGTCAGCGAGCAAAGTCACATCCAGAAACTCAACTTGAGCTACAAATCTTCTCAAAACTCGCTAACAGATGATCTTGATTGGCGTAGGCTTGGAGGGCCGGAGGGCCTGTTCCTGTGCTGTAATTTTCTTTGTTCTTTGTTCTTTGACCCATGGGCACTGCCTTAAAATTAGAGGCGACAAATTTTAAACTGAAATGAGATGAAATTTCTTCAGCCAGCGAGTGGTGGGCTTGTGGAATTCATTGCCACTGAGTGCAGTGGAGGCCAGGACGTTGGATGCCTTCAAGGCAGAGATCGACAAATTCTTGATCTCACAAGGAATCAAGGGCTACAGGGAGCGTGCAGGGAAGTGGAGTTGAAATGCCCATCAGCCATGATTTAAAAGGCAGAGTGGACTTGATGGGCCAAATGGCCTTACTTCCACTCCTATGTCTTATAGACTTCTGGTCTTATACAGTTAATGTTGGGGCCCTGGGGACTGTTGCTGAATAAAGAGACCTTGGCTGCACTCACATAGTTCCTTCAAAGTGGAGTAGCATGTGAGACAGGGTAGGGAAGGACACATTTGCCATGATTGCCCTAATCAGTCAGGGCATTGGGTATAGGGGTTGGGATGGCATGTTGCTCCTGTACAAGACATTGATGAGGTCACTTTAAGAATACTGCACACATATCGATTGGCTCTGCTAAAGGAAGAAAGTTGTTATTTTTGAGAGGGCGCAGAAAAAAGATTTACAAGGATGTTCCTCGACTGGAGGGTTTGAACTGTAGGGAGAGGCCGAATAGTTTGAAAGGTTTTCCCCTGGAGTGTCAAAGCCTGAGGGCTGACATGACAGATTTTTTATAAAATTTCAATTCCATGAATATTCTGAATAACCAAGGTCCATTTCTCAGGGGGAGGGGTGGCCAAAAGTCAAGTGCTAAGTTCAAAGCTGAGAGGGGAACAACTTCGAAGTGAACTTACAAAGATCAAAAAACAAAGAAAATTCAGCCCTCCAAGCCTGGTCAAGCCCAGGCAGGTGGGACTAGGATAGTTTGGGATTATGTTTGATATGGACTGGTTGGACTGAAGAGCTGTCTGACCCTGTAATTCTTTCACTAGCTCTATTCCCACCTCCATGTATTCTCTGGGGCATACCAGAGCAAAGTACCAAACTTCAGATCAATTAGTTTTGAGCAATTCCTCTTTATTAATTCTAATCTCGCACAGTTTCTCATTTTCACAGTCACTGTCCTGTAGAATTTCTGGAAGGTTTTCTGTATCATCTTCTGTGGAGACAGAATTAATGTATTTCACTCAACAGTGGGTCAGTGGGGTTGGGGTGAAGAGAGACGGCCTCTGTCACCAAGTGAATACATCGGAGCACTGCACTTAGGAGATGATGGACATGGCACCCACTCCTGCTCGGAGAGTTCTAGAATCTAAACAGTTCAGTGAAACTGTCATTTGATGACCATCGATGGGTTATGCTGAAACCAGTGACACAAAGCCGTGACCACCTCATTTTCGAATCAATCTGTCTTCACACTTTGCAACTGGCATAGGTCCAGGTAGAGACAAGAATCAGTCTCCAGTCAAAATTTTAGTAACTGCAAGTGTGTCCAGAAGAGAACTGCAACTGGAAAGGAGCAGATTATGATTTATTTATAAACAGCACTGAGGCAGAAGTGAAGACTGGGGATATTATTGGTGATAAAGTGAATATTATGATACAGATCAGCACAGGGCAAAATGGGCCAAAGGTGGCTATGAATACTTTTCTTCATCCTCAGATGTTTGGAAGTGAAGCCATGGCATTAGAATTGAGTTTGTGACTGATAGTGAATACAATAGTTTCCATCTTTGTCAAATACAGAAAATAGAAGTCGAGGTGCTGTTCACAAAGTCTTACAGAATTAATAAATGGAAAGACACAGAGAAACTTACCAGGAACACCAACAAAAGTGAGAATGAGACAGTAACCTGCTTGAATAATTATCAGGACAGCTTCTATTCGCAATGTTAATCGTATCCAATTGAATGTAAGCCAGTCAAGGCCATCAGATAAACTCCTGTCCATTATTGGAATATTCCAATCTATTCCTCTCAAATTCTGGTGCGTTGTCGTAACTTTCCACTCCATTGTTCTCACATTCTGATCCAATATTGGAACATCCCAATCTGCTGGTCACAGATTCTGATCTCGCTCCTCTCTGGAACTGCTGATCACAATCGTATTGAGGATGACACAGCCACTGATACTATTTGATAACACATTGAAAGAAACCACTTATTAATAGAAGCGGGAAACCCTCCAGTGACACAGTCAGTATCCATGGGGACAGACATTAATTTGATTCACGGAACAAACAGTTCCAGTTAACCCCTTTCACTACAACACTTTAAATGTAACATAAATACCTGTTCTGGGTGGGAAGTTGACATTGCCTGCTATTGGTCTTTGTGCTCATCTCCAATTACTCTCACACTATTAGACATAAAGGGGAAAGGTGAAGATTTCTTTTCACAGGCTCGATGACTCTACTGTGTTATCCACATGAGGCGTTCGGTGCAACCACATTCCTAAGAGCCATTCAAGAGGTTGTCACTGCGCTGAAGCCTCCTCCACTATAAGTGCCAATGTAAGCCCTGTCTCTGGACACAATTGCCCTGAAGAAAGACAGGAAATGCTGAACTTTCCTCTCATTTCCCTGGTAAGGCAACATTTTATCTTTAACACAATACATTCAATAATTTGCCTCTAAAGTTGCAATCATTTTTTCACGGTTTATACACATTTTCTTTCCCGTTTCCTTTGGCCTTAGCTTAAAAGTTAGCATTACATTTCCAATTGCTGTATTTATTGGGATTAAAGAGTCAGAGACAGCATCTATGTGACTGGTTAGCAACCAGAAAGGAATTGGAGAATAGGAAATGCAGACTGGGCAGGAGTAAAGCGATATCCCCCAGACACCAATATCTTCTTATAGTCAGAATAAAATAAAGTGCAGAGAAGGAAAAAGAATATCCTTGTCTAAAGGAATGGCGAGTGACGATGTAAACAAAACACAATAGTTTGGAATAGAGGAGAAATGATTTGATATGTACTCGGTCAGTGTGTGCAGATAGAAAAGACTGTTCAGGTATGCACAAGACATGCAGAGTTAATAATTGAGACATAGTTCACAAAATATGATGCAGACGATGTACGAAATTTATAAAACATTTAAACATTGTTTGATTGTCAGCTGATGTGTTCTGTTCCCATTCTCTCAAGAATTTCCCCTCTCTGGGTTTCCATGCTCTCCTCTCTCATTCTTATCAGTTTGTCTGTTATAAATTCCTGCTGCGTGTGTCCCACCTTATTTCAATTAATTAACACACGACACGGAAACAAATATACTGACCTGCTGGGTTCTGTCAATGGCTGGCGTCTGTCATATTAGTGTAGATAAAAGTTCTGGCATCAGACAGAGAATGCGAACATATCACTCTGTTGCACATTCGTTATACTGAGCAACACAGCACACAGAAATTGCCAGAGTAGCGAAGTACATTTACTTCTGTCAACAATCTATTTTTCTCTATTTTTACACCTCTTAATCCATACTCCCTCTCTGTTTCAGTCTCCCTCTCTATTTATATCTTGTTAATAAATCCTCCAATAGTGCCCGGTATCACATCTCTCAAACCTCCCTCTTTCAGTTAGATCTGTTGCTCATTTGTGATTATAATTGAGGAACATCACCACAAAGGAGGAAGGAAGTTGCCAGAGTTGATAGGAAGGGAAGCCGAGCAGGGAAAACAGTGGAGCAGCAATGGCAGGAGTTTCTTGGGATAATTCGAAGGCACATTTTAAATTCCTCCCAAGGGAGAAGAAGCATACTCAGGGAGGACAAGGCAGCTGTCGGTAATACAGGAAGTCAGGGACAGCATAAGAGCAAAAGAGAAAGCGTTCAAGTGGTGAAGACTATTGGAAATCCAAAGGATTAGTAAGACTTGAAACTCCATCTTAGGGGAAATGATAAAAACAATAGGGAGGAGAAGATGAAATATGATGGCAAGCTTGTTAATAATATAAAAGAAGATTGCAAGAGGTCTTTAGATATATAACAAGGAAGAGAGGGAAACATGACCAAACACGGGACTGCTGGAAATGAGGCTGGAGTAGTTATGGGAAACATAGAAATGGTGGTGTATCTGAAGAGGGACTTTGCATCAGTCTTCAGGGTGGAAGACACCAGCAGCCAGCCAGAACATAAAGCGAATCAGAGGCAGAGGTAAATGAGGTGACCATCAGTAAGGAGAAGGTGCTGGGGAAGCTGAAAGATTTGAAGGTAGATAAATTAACCAGATCAGATGGACTGTGCGCCATAGTTCTAAGGAGATAGCAGACAAGTTTGTTTGGCTTTGCTGGTGATCTTTCAGGAATCGCTGGAGTCAGAGAGGGTCCCAGAAGACTGGCAAATATCACCCCGCTGTTTAAAGAGAGAGAGACACAGAAATCAGGAAATTATAGGTGATGGGGCAATGAAAAATATTTTGAATAAGGCTGAGTGGATCCTTAGTTTTATGAGTAGAGATCCAGAGTATAAAAGCAGGGAAGTGGTGGAGTATATTGAAACAATATTTGATTAAGCTACAGCATGACAAGGGTTAAATTTATAAATCGTATTACAAACAGAAGACTTGAAAGTGCAGTTGAAATGAAGGAAATCGGTTTAAAGCATACAGGAGCGCACATGACAAACAAATTGTTGCCCAGACCCTGTCGCTAAGGATGTCAGGAACTGCCTGTGAGTAAATTGAGTTTAAAAAAGTCTGAAAAGCACAATGAAAGCTGTTGCTGCAGAGGTCCCGATGTACAACAATGTCATCAATATTGAAGATGAAATAAAGCCGGTTATTTGAAAAGATCGCACTTATTCCTCCTTCCTCAGCAACCCAAAACACACCTTCCAGGAGAACCAGCATTTCACTTGCACTCTTTCAATCCAGTCTACTGTCATTGCTGCTCACAATGCTGCCTGCTTTACACTGGCAAGACCAAAGAGAGACTGCTTTGCCAAACACTTCCACTCTGTCTGTAGGAATAAACCTAACCTTCTTGTTGCTTCCAATTTCGATACTATACCTTGTTCTCATGCTAACGTTTCGATCCTGGGTTCCTGCAAAGCTTCAACGCAGGGCATCCCAAGCTCGAGTTACACCTCATTTTACGCTTTGAGCTTTCTAGCTTGTAGGCTTTAATATTCAATTCCATAACTTCACAGCCTGACACCATTGGGAATGTTCTCCATTTTTTGTACGTTCTCCCTCCCGGCGTCCGTGTGACCTTGTCATGTTTGTTTAACTTGCACTCAATGGAAAGAAACCATCTTCCCCCATTCACACCTGCATTTACTCCCATTTTGCATCTGTTTCTCTTTCACCACAACTAAATGTCCATTTGTCTTTTGCACTGTACACCACACCCTCTGTTTTCTGTCACTCCTCCTGCACATCTGTCAAGGTACTTTTTCAATCCTTTTCAGTTCTGAAAAAGGCTCACGCTGGACTTGAAATCTTAATTCTGTTTCTCCATCTCCACAGATGCATCCAGACTTGCTGAGTTTCTCCAGAAATGAATCAGCACAAAATAAATTTTCAACAAAACATAGAACTGTGGACACTGGAAATCTGAAACAAAAACAAAAATTGCTGATGAAACTGAGAGCTTTGAAGAAGTGTCACCGGATCTGACAGATTAACTTTGCTTTCAATCCACAGATGCTGCCAGACCTGCTTAGTTTCTTCGGCAATTTCTATTTTCAAATAAATTCCAACAGTGTGTGTCAAAGCTGCACAAACGCCCTGTCCAACATGGAGCATCATACACTGGGAAGTGAATGGCACAGCAAGGTGCACTAATTCATTGGTTAAGGCTGGCATCACTGGCACTACAGAGCACTTCATCATGGTCAGGCAGATAAACAGGGAGAAGCACATTCACTTTAAAAACAGAAGATTTCACTGGGGCAAGCGAAAAGATTCAGATGAATATGTTAAATGTGCTTTGAGGAATGTGACAAATTGGAGGCGTGACATCACTCTGAGAAGAATAAGAACATTAAAATAGAAGTGTTACCACATCAGAACCCACAGTAGGTCACTGAGTACAGGAGCGATGG